>NW_012277374.1:0-1771 GCF_000151885.1 Dipodomys ordii
CACAGATGGCACTCTACCACTTGAGCCATACCTCCACTTCTGGTTTTTGGCTGGTTAATTGGAAATGAGAGTGTCTCAGATTTTTCTACAGAGGTGCCTTCAAGCCATGAGCAGCTAGGATTATAGGAGTAAGGCACAAGCATCTGGCTTTTACTTTTGAAGCATGGTCTTGCTGTGAAGCTCAGACAGCTTATTCTCAAACTAATAATCATCCTGCTTAGCCTTTTTTTTTTTTTTTTGTCAGTTGTGGGGCTTGAACTCTGGGCTTTGGTGCTATCCCTGAGCTCTTTAGCTCAAGGCAAGCACTCTACCACTTGAGCCACCTCACCACTTCTGGTTTTCTGGTGGTTTATTGGAGATAAGAGTCTTATAGCTTTTCCTGCCCGGGCTGGCTTTTAACTGCGATCCTCAAATCTCAGCCTTCTGAGGGCTAAGATTAAAGGTGTGTAACACCAAGCCCACTGTACACACCTACTTTGGGTCTCTCTCTCTCTCTTCTCTTTCTCTCTCTCTGTAACTCAAGTGGTAAAGTGCCAGCTGTGTGCCAAAAAAAATGAGTAAGAGCAGGTGCCTACCCTGAGTTCAAGCACCTGGACTGATGGGTGTTTACACAAGCAATGAGCTGTGGGCATTGGACATCTAGGGTCCCCTGATTTTCTGCCCCTGTTGTCCACAGTGCCAGGATGCCAGAAGGAGCCAGCTCTGCCATGCCTCCACTTCTCCCTTCTCCAAAAGCAGGCTGTGCTCAGGGGCACCAAAGGTGCCCTACATTTGACCTCAGGGGTCTGAGATGGAACCTGCTCAGGATGTGGGGGTAAATTTGTGGTACATTTGCTCAACTTTCTGTTTTCTTTGTTCCCATCCCAGGAGATAGTGGAGCGAACCATGAAGCGGAGGCAGCGGAGAGAGTGGGAGGCTCGGAGGTGAGGCTGTCCGGCATCTTCTCAGTGTCAGCAGCCTGTTTTCCCTCGGCTTTCTGGTGCCTCTGAGGCCTTTTGTGTTTCCTGCATGCTGCCTGCAGTTTTTGTTTGCTTGCTTATTAGTTTTGTTTTCCATCTTAGGAAAATTCCTTTACTTGACCATATCAGGGCCAGCTGCTCCAAGTGTGGTCCCAAGAGTGACGGGTCAGGCCCAGAGGTCATCAGTGGCATCTGTGGGATGCTGTCCTCTAGCTCTTGGCTTATCGTTAGACTTTTCAGGCATAGGTACTTTTTTTTTTTCTTTCGGTGGTGCTGGACTTGGATTTGAACTCGGGGCCTCGTATTCTTCTTTGTCTTTTTCACTCAAGGATGATGTCTACCACCTGAGCCACACTTCCACTTTAGGCTTTTTGATGGTTAATTGGAGATAAGAGTCTCACACACTTTTCTGCCTAGGCTGGCTTTGAACCATGATCCTCAGGTATGATCGATTAGAACCTAGCTTGTGATTTTCTTTGTTGTTGTTGTTGTTATTGTTGTTGTTTTTCCTCCTCCTCCTTCTCCTCCTTCCTTCTCCTCTTTCTCCTTCCTCCTTCCTCCTCCTCCTCCTTCTTGTTTTTCCAGTATTAGGGCTTTACCTCAGGGCCTCCCTCTGCTTGCTTATTTCATGGATGGTTCTCTACTACTTGATCCATGTCTCCAGCCCAGCTTTTTGCTGGTTATTTTAGAGATGAAGTCTTTTTTTTGGGGGGGGGGTCCAGTTGTGGGGCCTGAACTCTGGGCCTGGGCGCTGTCCCTCAGCTCTTCAGCTCAAGGCTAGCGCTCTACCACTTGAGCCACAGCACCACTTC
>NW_012277375.1:0-1474 GCF_000151885.1 Dipodomys ordii
GGAAATATGAATTGAATATGCTTGCTCATATTCAATTTTAAATCTCCTAAAACAAAGGATTCGGATTTTCATTAGGCAAATTTGGGGGTATTACTGGGGTTTGAACCCATAGTCTTATACTTGCTAAGTAGTCACTCTACCACTAAGCTATGATTTCAGTGTGTGTGTGTGTGTGTGTGTGTGTGTGTGTGTGCATGCGCGTGTGCACACACGTGCACACGTGCATGCATTCGTGCATGCATGCCAGTCCTGTGTGCTGTCCCTGACCTTCTTTTACTCAAGGCTATTAATCTGCCACTTGAGCCATAGTGCCACTTCCAGCTTTTTTTTAAATACTTTGTTGGAGATAAGAGTCTCATAGACTTTCCTGCCCAGGCTGTCTTTGAACTGCAATCCTCAGAGCTCAGTCTGCTGCATAGCTAGGATTACAGGCATGAGCCACCAGCACCTATCTCCGGCTAGGTTTGTGTACACTGGTTTTATAGTGTGTATACACTTCTGCTTCCTATGCAGGCATGTGCCTGGACTGCAATCCACACATTTTCACCTACCTGTTCTAGCAAGGATGACAAGTATGGACAACCACTCCCAGCTTCTTCTGCTGAAATGGTCTCACTCATGGACGTTTCTGTCCATGCTGCTTGGAAATGTGATCCTCCTGATCTCACTCGGCCTTCCCTATATCGTGGGTGACAGCAAATGCTGTCTTTTTAAAATATTTTTATTGTAAAGATACTGCACAGAGGGGTTAGAGTTACATGAGTAAGGTAATGAGTACATTTCCTATCAAGCATTGTTATCCTCTCCTTTGTTTTTCCCCTACTATCCCTTCCTTCCCCTACCTCCCTCACCCCCCACACCAACTTGTAAAGTTCATTTTCCACATAGTGACTTGTGCATCTCATTGTTACAATGGGTCAACCTGCATAATGTTTTCAGCATTTTCTTATTTCCCTTCCTGCCCCCGAATTAGAAAAATGTATATATAAGATACAGGGCACCAGAATCAAATAAAGTGACAACAGAGGTTATACCATAGGGAGAAGAACATACAAAAGAAACAAAAAAATCACATAGTACATTAAAAACAAAAGTAATAAAGAAAAAAACCTCTTCTGTCCATATCTTGGGGTTTATTATCCTTAGCATCATCTTATATGGTCATATGTACATAGCTTTTATGGACTAAAGACTTAAAGAGAGACTTCTCTGAAAAGGAAATAAGATTAGCCAATAGACACATGAAGAAATTCTCAACCTCTCTAGCTATAAAAGAAATGCAAATCAAAACAACATCGAGATACCACCTCACCCAAGCTAGAATGGCTATAATCAAGAACTCTAATAACAACAGATGCTGGAGGGGATGTGGACAGAAGGGAAGCTTACTGCATTGTTGGTGGGAGTGTAAACTTGTTCAACCACTTTGGAAAGTAGTATGGAGGTTCCTCAAAAGACTCTACATAGAGCTCCC
>NW_012277376.1:0-2215 GCF_000151885.1 Dipodomys ordii
TTTTTTTTTTTTTGAATCCACAATCCTCCGATCTCAGCCTCCTGAGGAGTTAGGATTATAGGAATGAGCCACTAACATCTAGCAGCTGCTCTTTTTGTTAATCATTGTGGCTAAGGATTATTATTTCAAGATATTGAATCTTCATCATTTTCACCTTTAACATTTCTTCTTGAACAGAGTGTGGTGGCACAGAGGTCTATAACCTCAGCACTTGAGAGGCTTGGCAGAAGGATTATATATTCCCAGGCAAGACCCTATTTCAAAATTCAAACATCCACATGAAACTTTCCTTTTGGCTCCATCTCTGAATATACCCATAGCTTTCTGTGGTCTACATGTTTCCATCACAGTGCACTGCCAGCCTCACAGAAGATCTGGATTGAAGGGGCAATGTGATGTCTCCCTCAGGCTGCTGTAGCCTCTGTGAACTCAAAAGGTCTCCATTGTGTTCTGGTGTTCTGGTGTGGACCCCTAACAAGGGCACTGTAATATACACCTGCAGGTGTGAGCCTTCAGATGGACTTACTTAGAGGGAACCTGAGCTGGAAGTTTTGGGGAATATTGGGATAGGGCCCAGTGGGCAGAAAAATGAGAAAATTAGTACAGGTGCAACCAGGACTGGGGTGGAACCTGAGTCAGGCATTCCCAACTGGTCTCAGCACTTTAATTGTAGCTCTTCCAGGTGTCAAATTTAAGTCTTTTGTGCTGCCAGAGGCAGGTGCCCAAAGCTTTCAGCGAAGGTAAACGAGTTTTCTTAATTGCCTGAAATAAGTGAAGAGTCTAATGACTATGTTTCTTATTTGAAGTTAGAGTACAGTTGGAACTCATGTGAAAGCTCCATTTCAGTGCTATAAAAGTCTAATTTCAGCATATTCCAAAGTTCTGTGCTCTCTGGTCCCAGATGTTTTCCTTGTTTTGAAGAACACAATATTCATGGTAGGAGGGGAAAAAAATGTTCACACAGAGAGCTTTTGAATTTGCCCTGCATGAGCACACAATGAAGTAAAAGATGAATACATCAGAAGAGATAATGAGTGAGAATATAATAAAAGTAATGAATAATAAGCATATATGTGACTCAGTTGCCTATAATTCTGTCTTAATGACTCATCTTCTATTCTACCTCAAATTTTTCTTTATTTTATTAATTAAAAACTGATCAGTGCTTCCTCCCTGGAAGGCTTACTTCACATCACTTCCTGGACACTTATTGTTTGATTTTCTTCTACTTCTCTGAGGCTCCTTCTCTGTCTTTTTTCTTGATCTGTTCTCTTCTCCCAGCATTTTTTTCCCCCAATGTAGGGTCTTACTATGTAGCCCAGGCTGTCCTGAAATTTGCATTCCTTTTGCCTCAGTCCCAAGTTCTGCACCATTATACATGATGTTTGTGCACGTGTGTGTGTGTGTAGAGAGAGAGAGAGAAAGAGAGAGAGAGAGAGAGAGAGAGTGCTAGGTGTGCTGGTCCTGGGGTTTGAACTCAGGGCCTAGGCACTGTCCCTGAGCTCTTTCCTCCAAGACTAGCATTCTGCCATTTTGAGCCAAATACCACTTTTGGTTTTCTGGTGGTTAATTGGAGATTAGAATCTAACAGACTTTCCTGCTGTGGCTGGCTTTGAACCACAATCCTCAAGATTTCAACTTCCTGAGTAGCAGGATTATAGGTATGAGCCACCAGTGCCCCGCTTATGCCTGACTTTTAACTATTGTTCTAGATCTTATTTCATGGATCTCTTCTGTATATAAACTTTATTTTATTGCTAAAAACAACCCCACAATCTTTACTTATTCTTTTGTTTAATAAAAATCTATTTTAATGTAACATAAAATAGGGAGAAATGGAAAAAAGAAACATTACCTGTTCCCTAGGCAGGATATTTTTATTGGCTCTATCTATTGTGTGTGTGCTTGTGTGTGTGTGTGTGTGTGAGAGAGAGAGAGAGAGAGCCTATCCTGGGGCTTAATCTTAGCCTCCTAAGTAGCTAGGATTACAGGCATGAGCCACCAGTAGCTTCTACTTTTCTTTCTTGCTTGCTTGCTTTCTTGCTTGCTTTCTTGTTTGCTTTCTTGCGTTCTTGCTTGCTTGCTTGCTTGTTTGCTGACCCTGAGCTTCTTTTGGATTATCTTTTTTTTTTGGGGGGGTCCAGTCATGGGGCCTGAACTCTGGGCCTGGGCACTGTCTCTCAGCTCTTCAGCTCAAGGCGAGGTTTGTTTTTTG
>NW_012277377.1:0-1072 GCF_000151885.1 Dipodomys ordii
AAGTGGTAGAGTGCTAGCCTTGAGCTGAAGAGCTGAGGGACAGCGCCCAGGCCCAGAGTTCAGGCCCCACAACCGGACCCCCCAAAAAAAAAAAAGATAAAAAGTTGAAATTTTTTAAGACTTTATTGCTTCATATTTTAAATATATGTTAGTGGAAAGTAAGCAGTTCAGAAGTATGAGAGATCAAAAGTGAAAGGCCTCTCTCTTTCCATCTTGAATCATGTGGATTCCTACCCCCCCCCGAATTTGCTTTTTGCCTGCTTATTATTTATTTTTACAGAAATGGAACTCACCACAAATGTCACTCAACAATGCATCATGGGCATTCTGATCTTTCTTAAATGATTTCACAGTGTGTGTATGAACAGCTTGTACCTCGGTTCTGTGAGTTCATGAGGTTGGCTTTGTTCTTTTCACTACTGTGTGGTATTCTATATTTGATATACATTCCACCATTGACTTAATCATTCTTCTAGTAAAGGGCAGTGAGAGGAAGCTCAAGATTTTAGGATGAAACTCTGATTTTCAAAGCAGAAAGACTGATCTCTTATTTTTTTCAGTAGCAGGATAAGAATCTCATAACGATTTACTATAGGCCTCAAGGAGCAGCTACGCAGATTGGCTTGGTTAAGGCTTTTATGGTCTTTACTTCTGTAAGTCTAAAGCTATTAATAAAAAGAATACAGATGCCCGTCCACCACACTGGGTATGGTGATGCGCACTTGCAGTCCCAGCCCTTGGGAGGTGGGGGAAGGAAGATCCCGAGTTCGAGGCCAGCCTGGGCCTCACAGATCTAGTGTGTCTCCACAGAAAGCTTCTTTGTTCCTTCTGGACCTCGGCTGCTGACTGAGACCTACCGTGTTGAATGCTTTTATTTTCTACTTCTGAAAAGGTTAAAAGACAGGCCCGGGGGACGAGCTAGGCTCAGGGACACCCGAACTCCGGGCCCCAAGCCTCTGCTCCGCCAGGCAGCGACTGAAAACGGCCGAATGGCAGGACGCCGAGTCGGTCAGACCGCAGCGCGGGCCTCGCTGGGCGCTGGGCCCCGGCCCTCCCGGCCCGGCTGGCGGCT
>NW_012277378.1:0-1007 GCF_000151885.1 Dipodomys ordii
TGTGTGTGTGTGTGTGTGTGTGTGTGTGTGTGCACATGCCAGTACAGGGGCTAGAACTCAGGGCTTTGTACATTTTGTACACAGACAGCTTAGCTTTTTTCACTCAAGAGTAGTATTCTACCACTTGAGTCACAGGTCTACTTCTGTTTTTCCTCTGGTTAATTAGAGATAAGAGTCTCATGGACTTTGCTGCCCTAGCTAGCTTTGAACTGAGAATCTCACATTTCAGCCTCTGGAGTAGCTAGGATTACAGACATGAACCACTGGAACCTGGCTATTTTTTTTATTAGTTTGCACTAGTTCAAAATGGAGTGACATTTTTTTGGAGTGACATTTTTAAATAATACATTATATTTAGTAAATGTGACAAGTACACAGGAATACACAGATGGTTTGTTATCCCCCCAAAAAAGCAATTAATTCTGCTTATGTGACAGAAGGCTTTAAAAAGAAAAACAAGTGACATAGAAGCCCAGCACTAAAGGTTAGTAAGTTTGTCATGTGGAAAAGAGCAGGAGACCCTGTTATTTTTCTCTCCTCCAATTCACTGCTAGGCTCTAGACACTCACTTAAACAAGAACTGAGTAATTTATCATGGCTATTTGTCCACTGGTCTGGGTCCCCCATTCATATGATTTTATTTGAGTATAGGACCATCATGTATTTTTCTTTATATGGTGGAACTCCAAAGGTGTTCAACAAAAAGGTTTTCCTTCAGAAGAGCTTCTCTTATATACTCAGTCTGATTCCATCTTCAAAGGCAATGATTAAAAAATAAATAAATAGCCAACATTCCATTGTCCTCTAAGAGAAAACTGAAGAGGAAAACATCACTGAAAACAAAACAGCAGCCCACCCCTAAGTCTCCTACTTTCTACTTTTCTCCTTGGAGTGCAGTGTCAAGAATCAATGTGTGGGGCTGGGAAGTTGGCTCAGTGGTAGAGCGCTTGCCTTGCATGCCTGAGGCCCTGGGTTCGATTCCTCAGCACCACATAAGCAAGAAAAAA
>NW_012277379.1:0-1094 GCF_000151885.1 Dipodomys ordii
AGCTCAAGTGGTAGAGTGCTCGCCTTAAGCTGAAGAGCTGAGGGACAGTGCCCAGGCCCAGAGTTCAAGCCGCACGACCGACCGAAAAAAAAAAAAAAAGATGGTTCAGAATAAAAAAAAATTCATGGTGATTTGAGAATCTAACAATTCCTTTGAATCATATATAAGATTATTAGGCTAGATACATGACTCAAGTGGTAGAGCCTCTGCCTAGCAAATACAAGATCCTGAGTTTAAACTTCAGGAACAACAATAACAACAACAATAAAAGATGACTGGTCATGTAGGTAACAAATTATTCTGAGTTTTAAACTTCTAATAAGTATTTTTTTTGCCACTCACTTTTTCCAGATCAAGTTCCTTTAGGAGAATACTTGCATTCTTATTTGCTTCTGCAGCTTGCTGATCTTTAGCTTTCACAATTGTTTCAACACATTGGTGACACTTTTTCAAAAGTTCCTATAGTAGAAGATGAAATAATATAAATATAGAAACACTAGTAGAGTGCCAGTCTTAACCAAAAAAGATAAGCAAGAGTGTAAGGCTCTGTGTTCACGCCCCAGCATCAGTGCAAAATCTAACACATTTGATAAATAAGTACATGTTAGAGTCATCCTCTGTAAGCTTGATTGAATGACAAAAGACAAAAAAAAAAAAGACTACAGGCTAGAGGCATGGCTCAAATAGCTGAGTATTCTGAGCACAAATCTAATTCTGGCCAAAAAAATACTCAGCAAAAGTATTATATCCATCTATTTTGCAAATGGAAAAACTAAGAATTTAAGCGTTTTGATTTTTTTGGGGGGGTCCAGTCTTGGGGCCTGAACTCTGGGCCTGGGCGCTGTCCCTCAGCTCTTCAGCTCAAGGCTAGCGTTCTACCACTTGATCCACAGCGCCACTTCTGGCTTTTTTCTTTTTACTTATGTGTTGCTGAGGAATCAAACTCAGGGCCTCATGCATGCAAGGCAAGCGCTCTACCACTGAGCCACCTTCCCAGCCTTCATAACAATTTTTTAAAAGTGCTTTAGAAAGGCGGGGCGCTGGTGGCTCACGCCTGTAATCCTAGCTACTCAGGAGGCTGAGATCTGAGGATC
>NW_012277380.1:0-2575 GCF_000151885.1 Dipodomys ordii
AGGCATGAGGCTCTGGGTTCTATTCCTCAGCACCACATGAGCAGAAAAAGTCAGAAGTGGTACTGTGGCTCAAGTGGTAGAATGCTAGCCTTGAGCTGAAAAGCTGAAGGACAGTGCCCAGGCCATGAGTTCAAGCCCCAGGCTTGGCCAAAAAAAAAAATTAAATTAAAAAAAATATCTATATATCTATATATATATATATCTGCCCTAGTAGGTATGTTACTGAAGCAGTCTCCAGGTTCAGCAGTGTCACATGGAACTCTGGTATTCCATGATTATACCTGTTAGAATCAGCATGACCTTGAGGTGTTCTTGGTTGGCTTCATGTTCTCATGAATGAGGAAACAGGCTCAGATAGATGACTTAGTTTCTATGTGGGGTTTAGTTGTCCTGAGGCCTAATTTCCACCGATTTCCCACCACATTGGGACTGATTGTTCTGTTTGGTGCTTGCAGGTTCTTGAGTTACATTCAGTTGCTCTAATTGCTCTTTTTCAGGTCACATGAGGGGAGGCAGCATCAATCAGTGTGTTAGTCCTGGGAGAGGAGAAAGGAGGTGTAAGAGGTCTGGATCCACTCCAAACCTGTGAGGAACTGCTTTCCCCCATGTCCCCACCCTGTGATACCCATCAACACTTAAGCTGATGCCAGTGGCTCACGCCTGGCCACTCTGGGGGCTGAGATCTGAGAATCCTAGTTTGAAGCCAGACCAGGCAGGAACACCTGTGAGGCTCTTTTCTCTAGCCATCTACCAAAAAGCCAGATGTAGAGTTGTGGATCAAGTGGCAGAGTACTAGCCTTGAGAAAAAATGCTCAAAGACAGAGCCCTGAGTTCAAGCTCCACACATACACACACACACACACACACACACACACACACACACACAGACCGCTCATAGATGTGAACCATTGATCTGCCAGGTGTATACACTCACTGTCCTTGTCTAGGTGTGAATGTGTATCCACGACTACCATGACTGACCTGTCAGTCACCCACTGTTGCTTGTGGCACCTGTTTATCTCCCATCATCCATTTGCTCATTCATTCAGTTAGCATATGTTACATGAACTCCATTTGCCAGCCCTAGAGAATCTGAATGTTTCACACACAGCCTACTATAATGAAATATATGAGGCAGACTAGTTTTATAAAGCAAAGAGAAATATTTAACTCACATTGTTGGAGGCTGAAAGTCCAAGATCAGGCAGCCCCTTGGTTCAGCCATGGTAAGAACCTTACAGAATCATAACTGGAGTGTTTATGAGGTCACACACATTGGAACTAAGAGATCACGTCTCAAAACAGGAGTTCAGCCAAGGACCACTGGCTTACTCCTGTAATCCTAGCTACTCAGGAGGCTGAGATCTGAGGACTGCAGTTAAAACCCAGCCCTGGCAGGAAAGTCCATGAGACTACTTTTTTTTTTAGGTCCGATGTGGGGCCTGAACTCTGGGCCTGGGCGCTGTCCCTCAGCTCTTCAGCTCAAGGCTAGCACTCTACCACTTGAGCCATAGCGCCACTTCTGGCTTTTTTTTTCTTTTTGCTTATGTGGTGCTGAGGAATCGAACCCAGGGCCTCATGCATGCAAGGCAAGTGCTCTACCACTGAGCCACCTTCCCAGCCCAATGAGACTATTATCTCCAATAAACCACTCAGAAAACTGGAAGTGGCACTGTGGCTCAAGTGGTAGAGCGCTTGCCTTGAGATGAAGAGCTGAGTGACAGTGCCCAGGCCCAGAGTTCAAGCTGTATGACCACAAAAACAAACAAACAGAAAAACCAAAAACAGTAGTCCAGAGAGAGAGACTAAGACTCCACAATCCCTTAAAGGCATCCCCAGCTGACTTTAGGACCTCCTGTTAAGCTTTAATCTTAAGGTCTAACACCTGAGAGTTTGGGGAACATAAATAATCCAAATCCAAACCAAGTGCATTGCATTAGTCTTTTAGTCTACTGTGAGCATAGCTTAAAACAACAGTTACTTTCTCACTGTTCCAGAGGCCAGAAATCCATGCTGAGGGAGTCCCAAGACCATGCTGTTTCTGGCTCTAGTGGTTTTGGTGTACCTTGGTTTTTAGCTACAAGGTTCCAATCTTACCACATATGGTGGCACACATCTGCAATCCAGCACTCAGGTGTTGAGGCATAAGGATTGTGGCTCATAAGTGAGAGGTCAGGACTCGAGCCTGTTCCCCCCCACCCCCTCTCTCAATGGGGTTTGAACTCAAGGCCCTGTGCTTAGTGGGCAGGTGCTCTGCCACTTGGGCTATGACTATGGTCTTACTGCTTTAGCTATTTTATTTTTTGGTCAGTTGTGGGGCTTGAACTCAGGGCCTGGGTGCTGTCCCTCAGCTCTTCAGCTCAAGGCTAACACTCTACCACTTGAGCCACAGCGCCACTTCCGGCTTTTTGTTTATGTGGTGCTGAGGAATCGAACCCAGGGCCTCGAGCATGCAAGGCAAGTGCTCTACCACTGAGCCACCTTCCCAGCCCCCTGAACCTCTTTGTGCTCAAGGCCAGTGCTCTACCACTTGGACCACTGTGCCACTTCTGGTTTTTGGGTGGTTAATTAGAGA
>NW_012277381.1:0-6179 GCF_000151885.1 Dipodomys ordii
GTGTGTGTGTGTGTGTGTGTGTGTGTGTGTGTGTGTGTGTGTGTTGTTAATGGAGCTTGAACTCAGGACCTGGGCACTGTCCCGTAGCTTGTTTGCTCAAGGCTGGCATCTACCACTTGAACCACAGCTTCACTTCCATATGCAAGTTACTTCCAGAAGTAGAAAGCTTTCAATGGAGCTGTCCAACAACAAAATAATATCCAACATTCTTTCTGAGCAGTTACTGTAAGCTTTTCACAAACAATTCCTCTCATCATTACAGCCTTGCTCAATGAGTGCTAGCTGTAATATTCAGTATGAAAAATGGGTTCAGAGTGATGACATGACTTGCCCATGGACAGAAACTGCCATATAGAGAAGGATTTAAATCTAGAGGCAATGTAGGTTTTAGCTAGCTGTACACTAAGGCTCATTCCAAACTGAAGCCACCACCATACCACTCAATGTATTTCTGCAAGGTGGAGGAAGAAGCAAATGGCTTTTTATAACATCTCATGGGAACATTATCTTTTTTTTAAGATAGCTGAACTAGGTGACTTTTAAAATCCTTCCACCTTTAGCCACTAATGACTGCATTCCATTTCATTCTTCACAGAGGTCCTTTATAATAGCAGCAGAATTCAGATACCAATGTTCATCACTCCTATGGCAGTACCTTTTATACCATCTTTATTTTAAAGTAAGCTCCAAGTCCTGACTCTTATCCATACATACTATACCCAAGAAAATTAGTATTGGTTACATGTTTGCAAAAATCAAAGTACAATCTATAAAGACAGGTTCTCTCTCTTTTCTGTACTCCCACAGTACGTTGTATCTTCTACTTGCAGAGGAATTAATTACAACTTAGGTTTGTGAAGTTAAATTTGCTTTTGTATCCCATACTGAACCAAAACCTTCAGAGAATGCTTGCTGTATGTGAGCCCCAAGAACACAGTACAGAGACCAGACAAAGAATAGATACTTAAATTCTCATACATTCAAAGTTGGATGGATGAACAGATGAAAAGACGTATTTTGATACATAAAAGAATTTTTTCAGCAGTAATTTTACACTCAAAAGGTTAATCTATTGACCTAGTGATTATTATTTTATCATTTTGGGAGTGGAGAAAAGCAGTATGGAAAATTGAGGGATATTCAGAAAAAAAACAGGGATTTATTTTGAAATGAAATATGAATGTTCATTCACATTCTTAAAACAAATATGACTGTTCATTCATCCTTAAACCAAAATTTTTTCCTAGACTCAATATTAACAAAAAGAAAGATATTTAAGGCAATTGGCTAAGCTATATTTTAAATTTTTGAAATGTCTATCTTCAAAAAAGTCAATTTTATCTTAAATAAATAACTGTACAGTTTCATGTATTGTACCACTGGGCAATGTTTATGGAGAGAAGGCTTCACAACACTTTGAAATCACCCTAGAAGAGTCTGCCTAAGTGTTCCAAGACTTACTCGATTTACAGACCTGGCTAGAAATCATGTTCTTCCATTGCAGGCCCCAGGTCTCAGACCTTTTCTTTTTCCATAGGTGTGTATAACACAACACTCGCCCACTTGCAGAAGGCACTAAGCATGAATGAATCCAGATTCTACTGGACTGTCATCCAAATTTCTCAGAAAAATACCAAACAATGAAATTCCCATCCCTATCTTAGACAAGTTCACGCAGGCTGCAGCTTATGACAAAGCCCACTGTGACACAGCAGTTCCCTCTTTTCACATCAGCACTCTAGAGAAAGTAAGGTTTTAGAGCTAAGCTCAAATCTGCTCATTTCTATGGAGATATTTTTAAATTAGGCATTTGTGAATTTCTATACAGTTATCACTGGTTAATATCTCAGACATGAATGTCATACAACAACATCTTGTGACACAGAAGTTACAAGTCACTGTCTTCCTTCAAGTCTCAGTGAAATTATAACTGAACCTATTCTGTTAATAAAATTCAGTCATCTGGGGAGCTGCTTATCAACCAATAACCTTCAAAGCCTGGGCAACAGTGAGAGTCGAAAGAAGAGGCAGGTTTGACTCTGATCAGGTGGGAGGCTGAATTACTTTTGTAATTTGAGAAGTAAATAAGGGATGTACAGCACCACAATGCGTTATCATCCTGTCTTTATTATTTGCCTATATTATATGTAAAAGCAAAGGTTGTAAAAAGTCATTGTTAATCTGCAACCAGGTTTTCTGGGATGTTCCTACGTAAGAGGAATTAGGTATTTGATACCTTGAAACTACAAAAGAACTTGAGAAATTTCAATGGAAAAAAAAAAAAGGTCTAATAGTATCATGACAGTGGCAATCCTTCCCTGGCCAAAGGTTATCATGGGATGCTTAGACTGGGACCACTCAGCTCTTGAGTCCCAGAGAGTTTAGACATCAATATGAGGATACAGAAGAGCATGATACCAATACTGAAGGAACAGAGCACAACATGCTGAAGTCCCACACAAGGAGATTAGCCAAGATGAATCATTTCAAGGGACCCCTTCCCCTCAAACCTAACTTGTATTTAAAGAAAAGCTACCACAGAAGGACCTAAGAACCATCCTATGTGGGAAAACAGCTTAAAAACTTAGCAAGAAAGCTGTTTTTAACATTGAGTTCTCTCTCAGAAAACAGATAAGGCTCATTCCCTGGAACACTATAAGGCAATGCTAAGAGCAACAAATGTTTGTTCAGAGAATCAGATTGCAGTCAAGCATGAAGAAACGGTTGCTGCAAGCCAAGATGTCATGATGGGATAAATGACAGGTCGTATGGACTAAAAGGGCCCTCTCACTACATATGTAGTGCAATGGCTGAATTACGATCTGTCAGGAAGGGTAAACAAGGGTCTACATTGAAGGAATAGGAGACTTTAATTAAAATTGATGCATCATTAAATTTTAGCAGTCCATTTGATTGTTATGCATTGGGCCAGAGGTTAAGTCTAAGGTTTTCCTTATATGTATATAAAAGCTTTTCCTTAACCCCCAATCCTCCCCAGCTTACAAAGTAGAGGACTAATACTGGGCCACAGGGAAATTCAATTTTCAAGCTTCCTTCCAGCATTACAAAACCTTGATTGTGGGTTTAGACTGTTGTTTAGCACACTGATTTAAAATTACAACCCAAACAAATGACAAGTCTTTATTTTCTCTATTCAGAAGATACCCAATAACCTCTTCCAGTATTAAATGTCTCTACCTGGTTAATTTTTTTTTTAATATATCACCTAAGTTTCTGACCTCCAAATATTGTTTTCTCTTCTTGGGCCAACAGAAAATGTGGACATCTGCGTATAATTATAGAAATAGGTATTCTAACCTTTAAATCACCATTCAACTTCTTTCTTTTTCAGAATGTGTAACTTTTCATTTGTTCTCACAATATAAAAATCCTTTTAGTCATGGGGACTTTGTTATTTTTTAAAAAAAAATCTTTACACATCCATTTCTGGAAGAGCATCTGCAATAAGGTAGAATACACAGGAAGATTTCTGAGCAGGGATGAGGACAACAGAAAAGATTCATTTACACTTCATGAATCAGACAGACATTAACAATGAGATTTCATGTAGGAAAATCAAGTTCCCTTAGTCTTAAATGCTTTGAAATGAATATATTTCTATGCCAGGAAGACAGTCAATCCCAGATCACATGAGGACTAAAGATACTGCTGGAGAATGCAAAGAACACAGAGCTTGGAAAGCCCCAGGTGACTTGCTTTATTCAGAAGCCACATAATCAAGTCTGGGCCATTACAAGTTCCCTGGTCGTCTCAAAAACAGGCTGACAACACATACCTCACTATACTGCTTCCTTGTTGGTGTCAGTCCAGAGGTGTGCTATTAATTTTTATCCTTAGCATTTGCACATCAGTTTTTCCAGGCTAGACATCTTGCTTAGCTTCACCTGTAGTCTTCTGAGAAAGAACACATCACCCACCTTTGAGAAAATAAACCTATATTTTTTTTTTCCTTTTTGCAGTGATGATCAAACTCAGGGTCTTGTTCTTGCTAAGTAAACATTCTATCACTAAGCCATGCTGCAAGTCCCACATATAGCTTTTAACAGACAATGATTTACTAAACACCATGACTGCCCACTATGATCCTGCCAACTATGATTCTGCATTCTGGCTGTAGGGCAAAACCCAGACAAACCCAAATAATGAAAAAGGGCATTTTAAAAACTCACAGGATCTCATTCTAAAGAACTAGGGCTCACAAATCAAGAAAGTCATCAGGAATTTGTGAGCTAACTGTAACTTAAGAACATTTCAATAGAATTCTGAAACTTAAAAACTCCATCTCCTCCTGCATCCATTATCAGCTATATACTATATAGCAGTCTCTATGCAAGAGCTGAAGATAGAAAGATGAACACAATCTCCTCTCTCCAGGAAGATAGAATTCTACTTCCTGAGGAGGACAGACAGACAAGTAAACACCACAGCAACCTCTATTATCAAGGTATCCTGTGTGAGATGAAGAGGCTGAGTCCCTTTTCTTCAACTGAAAGTATTAAAGGAGTATTCCAGAGGAGGTGGCATTCAAAGTAGAAAATGAAGATTAGAAGTACCATTATCCTCTGAAACAAACCCACACAAAATAGGTATGATCGTACTTTCGTAGCATTAAATATGCCTAGCAAACCACTAAGCCAGATTTGACCATTAAAATGTTTAAAACGCACACACACACACACACACACACACACAAAACTTAAATTTCTTTGTAAAAGCAGACACCTCCCCCCCCCCAAAAAAAAAGATCTCAAACTGAAAATCCTGACTGAGGCGCTGTCATTTTAAAAGAATGTATTGTGCTTTTAATTTAATTTAGTAAAATGGCACTGCTTACAGGATGTTTAAAAACAAGTGTCAAGAGATGGCTCCAGGCCCACCGAGCAGAAAGTAAGAGTCAGCAGAGTTGGTGCCACTTCTTTTGAAAACTTTTCACTGTCCATGTATCTCTCCACTGGAGGCTTCTGATCACATTTGGTGGACAGGAGACAAGCAGGAGATTCTACTGGAGAAGTTCGCATTTCTAGATTACAAAAGCAATGTAGAGAATCATAAAGTGACATGTACACAAAAAGGTTTTTGTTTTTAAATTTTGAGGGGCACTTTTTTTAAATGAAATTTGCAAAATCATTTTCTCTTAAAACACAAGTCTGGGCAATATCTAAAATGTATAAATCACCCAATAAAGCCAAAAGTGGATGACTAATGCAACTAATGCATTTGCCTATCAAAAACTGGTTATCCTACGGGAAAATATAACAAGAATTAAAAGAAAGCTTTCAAGTTCAGGCTAAGAAATTAAGGTGAATTTTTTAATTCAGCAGGCAGGCAGTTCAAAGAGCCAAACAACAAACTGCCCTCAACCTGTGTCCCTTTATTAATTACCTTCTCATACTATTCCCTGAATGGGCTGCAGAAGAGAATATAGAAACAATTACAAAGAACCAGAACCTGACATAAAACACTCAAAATGAATATATAATTTGTCTGCATGTATTGCTTCACATAGCATGTGAAAATTCTTCAATGCCCAAATCATTCAGCAGGAATTTATTCAGTATAATAAGTAAAGGGTTGAGGGAAACATTACTGGTCCAGTGACTGTATTTTCCAGACAAAAACTCCAAATACACACATTAAAGAGTAATTTTATGAGCCAGTGGCTGTAATCCTAGCTACTCAATGAAGCTGAAATTGTAACGGCATAGTTCTAAGCCAATCCAGAAAGAAAAGCCCACAAGACTCCATTTCCAAAAGAACTAGGAAAAAGCCAAGTTAGAGACATGTCTCAATAGTTAAGAGTGTCAAGAAAACAAACAAGCCAAAAAGTGTGAGACTAAGAGTTCAAACCCCAGTAAAAGGGGAAAAAAAATATGGAAGGAACAATTTAGAAACTGATATCCTGAATTTCTAAGATACTCTAACATTTTATAGAAATGATTTAAATCAGAAATAGTAATTCCTCCAAGAAGAAAAAAAAAGAGATGATAGTTACTGTAAAAACAGATTCTACTAACACATAATTTCACAGTTTATAGTAACTTTTAAAAATATGGCTCCATAGCCGGGCGCTGGTGGCTCACGCCTGTAATCCTAGCTACTCAGGAGGCTGAGATCTGAGGATCGCGGTTCAAAGCCAGCCCGGGCAGGAGAGACTGTGA
>NW_012277382.1:0-1542 GCF_000151885.1 Dipodomys ordii
TGGAGTTGATTCTGGTGCAGGGTGATATATAAGGATCTAGCTTTAGTTTTCTACAAGTAGTTAACCAATTTTGCCAGCACCATTTACTGAAGAGGCTCTCTTTCTTCCATTCTATTTTTTTAGTTCCCTTATCAAAGATTAGATGGCTATAGGTCTGTAGGTTCATTTCTGGGTCCTGAGGTCTGTTCTTGTGCCAGTACCAAGCTGTTTTGATTACTATAACTTTGTAGTACAGTTTGAAATTTGGTATTGATATTCCTCCAGCACTGTTCTTTCTGTTAAGGATCATTTTTGCTATTTGACTTTTTTTATCATTCCCTAGGAATTTTTGGATTGCATCTTCTATTTCCTTGAAGAATGAGGTTGGAATATTGATAGGCATCACATTGAATTTGTAGATAGCCTTGGGAAGTATTGCCATTTTCACGAAGTTGATTCTTCCAATCCAGGAGCATGGGAGGTTTTGCCACTTTTTAAGTTCTGATTTGATTTCCTTTTTCAGATTTTTAAAGTTTTCATCATAGAGGTCCTTCACTTCTTTGGTTAAGTTAATTCCTGGGTATTTTATTTTTTGTGGGGCTATTACAAATGGAGTTGCTTTCCTGATTTCAGCCACACTTATCTCATTGTTGCCATACAGAAAAGCCATTGGTTTTGGGGGGTTAATTTTATACCCTGCTACTTTGCCAAAGTTTTGAATCAGCTTGAGTAATTTGGGAGTGGAATCCATGGGATTCTTTAAATACTGGATCATGTCATCTGCAAAGAGGGAGAGTTTTACTTCTTTTTTCCCTATTTGGATCCCCTTTATGTTTGCATCTTGTCTTATTGCTGTAGCTAGGCATTCTAATACTAGATTGAAGAGAAGTGGAGAGAGTGGACGTCCTTGTCTCGTTCCTGAGTTAAGAGAAAATGGCTTTAGTTTTTCACCATTAAGTATAATGCTGGTTGTGGTTTGTCATATACAGCCTTTATTGTATTGAGGACACATTTTGTTTTTCAAAGTAATAGATCTTACAGGCAAAAGTGTGTAATGTGTGAGTGGCCTGTCTGGGTCATGTTGGTCCATATCACCTGCTAAGAAGGAAACAAAATTCAGAAAGTCTTGGGGAAAGGTGGGTTTACCAGTCATCAAGTTGACCATTTGCAATGATCCAGGATGAACTAGAATTTCTCTGGAATTCTCTGGAATGTTCTGTGGAAAGTAGACCTGGAAGCGTGGGGCAGCATGTAACTCCAATTGTGTTCTGTGGGCAGGTATGGATTTTCATGCTGACCTTGGTTAAAGAACCCAAAGAATACACAAGATTGTCAAGGATATCCTGTTAGCCATAGAAGAACACATCACAGGAAAGCAGAAGTAAATCCTGGACCAGAGATCCTCAGGGGCTGAGAACTCAGGTGTATAAACAATGTTCCTGGGGGCTGGGAAGGTGGCTCAGTGGTAGAGCACTTGCCTTGCATGCTCGAGGCCCTGGGTTCGATTCCTCAGCACCACATAAGAAAAAAGAAAAAAAGCCGGAAGTGGCGCTGTGGCTCAAG
>NW_012277383.1:0-1752 GCF_000151885.1 Dipodomys ordii
CGCTGTGGCTCAAGTGGTAGAGCGCTAGCCTTGAGCTGAAGAGCTGAGGGACAGCGCCCAGGCCCAGAGTTCAGGCCCCACAACCGGACCCAAAGTAAATAAATAAATAAACCCCAGTACTACACACACACACACACACAGTGATTATAAAGGCAGGATTGACCATAATAATTCTTCTACAGGTTAAGGAACTCCACAGATTGCCAGAGACCACTAGAATCCAGGCCTAATGCATGCAACAGACATTTTTTTTTAATTGTGAAAATACCTTACAGAGGGGTTACAATTACATGGGCAAGATAATGAGTACATTTCCTATCAAGCATCGTTGCCTCCTCCTTTGTTTCCCCTTCCCACCCCTTCCCATCTCCTGCAACAGACATTTTGTAGCCCTCAATAAGAACCAACCCCACTGGCACCCTTGCTGGGAAGTCCCCAGCCTACAGAACTATGAGACAATATACTCCTATTGTTTAACCCATTCAGTGGCTATGCCGGCCATTCACAGCCTGGTAGCAGAGGAACAAGTCATTAGGATGTCTCACTCTGAAAGCTGTCATGCTTGCACCATCGCTAGCCTCTCCTCTGCAGCCTACTGCCACTGCTAGGTTTCAGGCCTACTTCCCATGCTAGCCTCTATCCCTCTGGCTTCTACCCCTATAGCTCTACACCGCCCCCTTTCAGTTCCATGCATTATCTATCAAAGGTACAAAGGGCCAAGTTCCACTGCATCAGGGCCATGTTTCTCTTGTTCATTGCCATATTCCCAGGGTGCTTGGCACATAGCTGGCACTGGAAATCATCTGGTGCTGTTGAACTAGATTGTAGTGTAACTTGGTTATAATTCTAGAACTAGGACTCTACTTCATCTTCAGTGCCCATACTGGTTCTTTTTTTTTTTTTTTTTTTTGGTTATGGGGCTTGAACTCTGGGCCTAGGCGCTATTGCTCAGCTCTTCAGCTAAAACAAGCATTCTACCACTTAAGCCACAGTGCAACTTCCAGTTGTCTGGTGGTTTATTGGAGATGAGTCTCATGGACTTTCCTGCCCAGGTTAGCTTTGAACCACGATCCTAAGATCTCAGCCTCCTGAGTAGCTAGGATTACAGGTGTGAGCCACTGACACCTGGCTTCTCTGAGTTTCTTTTTGCTCAAGGCTAGTACTCTACCACTTGAGCCACAATGCCACTTTCAGCTTTCCCTGTATATGTGGTACTGAGAAATCAAACCCAGGGCTTTGAGCATGGTAGGCAAGCACTCTACCACTAAGCCACATTCCCAGTCCCTAGTGCTGGCCTTGAGCAAAAGAAGATCAGCAACAGGACTCGGGCCCTGAGGTCAAGCCTTGGGACTAGCAAAAAAAAAAACACAAAACTGTAAGTAGAGCTGTGGCTCCAGTGGTGGAGCACCAGCCATAGCTCCAGGCTTAGGTCAGACATTTGATAAGTATTACAAAAGTTTATGGGGTACCAGGGTCCAGTGGCTCACACCTATAATCCTAGCAACTCAGGAGGCCAAGATCTGAGGATCGTGGTTCAAATCCAGCCCGGCAGGAACATCTGTGAGACTCTTATCTCCAAAAACCACCAGAAAACCGGAAGTGGCGCTGTGGGTCAGGAGGTAGAGCACTAACCTTGAGCTGAAGAGCTGAGGAACAGCACCCAGGCCCAGAGTTCAAGCCCCACGACTGACCAAAAAAAAGAAGATGAAAAAGAAAGAAAGAAAGAAAGAAAGAAAGAAAGAAAGAAAGAAA
>NW_012277384.1:0-3504 GCF_000151885.1 Dipodomys ordii
AATATACCTGTAACAAAAAATTAAATCCCCCAACCACAAATCCTCAAAGAAACAACTGCCTGATAAATAAGTGGGCTAAAGATTTAAAGAAAACTTCTCTGAAGAGGAAAGAAGGATGGCCAATAGACACATGAAGAAATGCTCAACCTCTCTAGCCATAAAAGAAATGCAAATCAAAACAACATTAAGATTCCACCTCAACCCAGTTAGAATGGCTATAATCAAGAACTGTAATAACAACAGATGCTAGAGGGGATGTGGCCAGAAGGGAACCTTACTGCATTGTTGGTGGGAGTGTAAACTTGTTCAAGCACATTGGAAAGTAGTATGGAGGTTCCTCAAAAGACTCCACATAGAGCTCCCCTGTGACTCAATTTGGGACATTTACCCAAATGATCACAAACAAGACCATACTAAAGCTACCAACACAACTGTTTATTGCAGCATTATTTACCATAGCTAAGATATGGAACCAATCCAGATGCCCCTCAGTAGATGAATGGATCAAGAAAATGTGATATATTTGAATTCTATGCCTCCATCAGAAAGAATGACATCACCCATTTGTTAGGAAATGGAAAGACTTGGAAAAAAATATACTAAGTAAAGTAAGCCAGGCCCAAAGAAACATAGGTCCCATGGTTTCCCTTATTTGCAATAACTAGTACATGTGTAGGGCAAGCAGAAAAGGTCAAAAGCTGTGTACATATGACCATATAAGATGATGTTAAGCAAAATGAATCCCAAGATAGTGACCCAAATATTTTTTCTTTCTTGCAATTGTTTCTAATGTATTTATAATGTACCATGTGATTTTTTTGTTTCTTTGTATGTTCCTCCCCCACGGTATAAGCCCTGTTTTCACTGTATTTGATTCTGGTGCCCTGTATCTTGTATATACATTTCTCTAATTTGGGGAGGGAAGGGGAAAAAACAAAATGCTTAAATAGGGATACATGTTGACCTATTATAACAATGAGATGTACAAAAAACTATGTTGAAAATAAACTTTACAACTTCGGTGGGGGGGGGGAGTAGTTGTGGAAGTGGGAGGGAAAGGATGGTAGGGGAAAACAAAGGAGGAGGCAACAATGCTCGATAGGAAATGTACTCATTACCTTGCTCATGTAACTGTAACTTCTCTGTACAGTATTTCTACAATAAAAAATACAACAAAAAAAGAAAAAGAATATCAGCTGGGCACCAGTGGCTCATGCCTGAAATCCTAGCTACTCAGGAGGCTGAAATCTGAGGATCACGGTTCAAAGTCAGCCCAGGCAGGAAAAGTCCATGAGACTCTTATCTCCAATAAACTACTCAGAAAACCGGAAGTGGCACTGTGGCTCAAGTGGTAGAGCACTCACCTTGAGCTGAAGAGCTGAGGGGCAGTACCCAGGCCCAGAGTTCAAGCCCCACGACTGACAAAAAAAAAAAAAAAAGAATCTCATACTTTCCTGCTCAGGCTAGCTTCAAACCTCAATCCTCAGAACTCCTAAGTAGGCTTCCTAAGTAGGCATGAGCCTACTTCCTGTGGCATGAGCCACAGGCACCCAGCTTAAAAGTCTACATTTTAATTTCATAACATTTCATAACAAATAAGAAGGGTCTTAGTTTGTTTCACCTGATTTTCCAGGCTTGTGTTTGGTAGGGACACAGTTAATACTTCTTAAATCCTTTTACTGATTAAACCTTGCCACCTGTAGGGTTTACCTCCATAAACCCCAAACTGTGTTAGCAGAAACTGATTTGTGTATAAGCTATTGATAAAATGTATGTCTTTCCCTCCCTCTCTTTCTCTCTCTTTCCATTTGCCTTCATGTACATTCATGTGCTGCTTGCACATCACCTGATAGGAGACTGAGCAGTGAGACATATAGGGAATATTTGGAGTCCCCATGTGGGCAGACAGAGAGCTTGGATTGTCTCAGTTGCTACCACTGGATCTTGGACCATCAGTCTTTAAAAGTCTCCAGTAACCCTTTTTAAAGGCAGATTAAAATAGATACTTTATTTTCCCTAGGATTGTTATGAGAATTAATGATATAATGAAAGTAAAAACGTACATAAGTGAAGCTGGGTACTGGTGACTCACACTTGTAATACTAGCACTCAAGAATCTGAGATCTAAAGATTATAGTTCAAAGCCTTTCTGGGCAAGAAAGTCCATGAGACCTTTATCTCCAATTAACTAACAAAATCCCCAAAGGTGGAGTTGTGGTTCAAGTGGTAGAGTGTTAGCCTTGAGCAAAAAAGCTCAAAGACAGAGCCCAGGCTCTGAGTTCAAGCCCCAGGACCAGCACAAAAACAAAAAAACAACAAAAAGCATGCATAACACCTAAGAGCTGGTGGTCACATCATAATAGATACTAAGGAGGCTGAGATCTAATGATCATGGTTCAAAGCCAGTTCAGGCATGAGACTCTTACCTCCAATTCAACACCTAAAACCCATAATGTCAGCCTTGAGCAACACCCAGCACCCTGAGTTCAAGCTCCAGTCTTGGGGAGTTCATGCATGCATGTATGTACACGCGTACGCGTGCGTGTGCACACGCACACACACGCACACACAAGCTTAAGTAACCAATACCGGATTGAATAAATGATAACTATTCTTATAAAAATTGGAAAAAGGATTAAATACAGCAACTATAATCACCAGATAGTGCTATATGGAATCATGCAAATGTCATTTCAGAAAAAAATACTAAGTAACTTTGAAGACTGGTCAGGATATATTGTGTTAAACAACTGATGGTAAAACAATAATGTATACAGTGATAACAATTTTGTTAAAGTACACATTGGAAAACTATCAAAAAAACATACCAAAATGTTAGCTTCAGCTCTTGCAGTGGGAGGAATATAAGTGATTTCAACCTTTAAAAAAAAATCTTCCTATGCATTTGTTTAAAAAAATTCTACAGGGGCTGGGAAGATTGCTCAGTGGTAGAGTGCTTGCCTTGCATGCATGAGGCCCTGGGTTCGAATCCTCAGCACCATATAAGCAGAAAAGACTGGAAGTGGTGCTGTGGCTCAAGTGGTAGAGCGCTAGCCTTGAGCTGAAGAACTGAGGGACAGCACCCAGGCCCAGAGTTCAGGCCCCATGACCAAAAAAAAAAAAAATCTACAAAAATGGTTTGGTGTTTTTTTGGCTTTTTTTTTAATTGTGAAAATATCATACAGAAGGGTTACAATTACATGGGCAAGATAATGAGTACATTTCTTATCAAGCATTGTTGCCTCCTCCTTTGTTTCCCCTTTCCATCCCTTCCCATCTCCTATCCACCCTCTCCCCACTCCTTCAACCCCCTACAAAAATGTTAATACCCTTAGAATACAAAGCTTAATTAGTAATTATTTTACAAATACTAGTGTAGCTTGTAAATTATTAAAAGGTAACCACTAGGGGCTGGGAAGGTGGCTCAGTGGTAGAGCGCTTGCCTTGCATGCATGAGGCCCTGGGTTCGATTCCTCAGCACCACATAAGCAAAAAGAAAAAAGC
>NW_012277385.1:0-1238 GCF_000151885.1 Dipodomys ordii
GGAACATCATTTGCATAATGAAACCTGGAATACCATCTTAATACATATTACAGCTCTTCCAATGCTATTATTAGAAGCATAAGTCATCTATTTCAGCTTAGAATAATTTACACTAGTAGGAATGTATCTAGGAAACTGATTTACTAATATCCCTGTGTTTGCCATGAGTTTTAGTTCCCTACCCAAAAGTGTGGGTTCTATGTTTCTAGCCTCCTCCCCAGCATTTCTTACTATTATTATTTTGATGATTGTTGCGAGGATGTTTTGATTGGCATTTCCTTTGTGGTCAAGAAGGATGAGTCTTATTTGCCCTTTTTTTTTTGTCGGTCTTACGCCTTGAACTCTGGGCCTGGGCCCTGTCCCTCAACTCTTTAACCAAAGGCTAATGCTCTACCACATAAGGCACAGCACTACATCCAGTTTTCTGGTGGTTCATTGAAGATAAGATACTCACGGACTTTCCTGCCTGGGCTGGCTTTGAACTACCACCTTCAGACCTCAGCCTCCTGAGTAGTGAGGGTTATAGGTGTGAGCCAAAGTTGCCCTGTTTTATTTGCACTTTTATAACCACAGAATTTGCTCAGCTTTAAATAATTATAATCCCACATAGCTCTCAGTAGCAAGTAAAGTTTTCTTGTTTTAGGTTCATGATAATAGGTGTATTTTAATGAGTTTAACTTAATGAATGCAACTAGCCTCCTTATTTTAATATTAAAGTAATGATTTAGAGCATGCAGATATGTTATGGTTTCCTGGTTGAGAGGTTATCTTGGACACTTACCTTCAGCAAAGCTTTAAATATGATCCAAAAAAGAGAAAATGTTGTATATAATGGTTTAAAATATGTGTACTTTGAATATTTTGGGATGCTATTGTTTTTCAGTTACTTATCTCCTGAAATTATGCCTAATGCAAAATGTAGAGATTTTCACTTATTATTATTTTATTATTCATTTTTTTAGTTTTTATCATTGCAGATAGAGTGTTTTTATTACTACAGATACTGAATTGTCCTATTTGAAATTTTGAAAGTGAAACATGAATGAAAGCATTCAATGTATTACCCATAAGATACTTCCATACTGTGTACAACATGAGCTTACTAGAAGTTTCAATGACACTTAACATCAAATAAATAGAACAAATTAAAAACTCAGGATTTAAAGCAAGTTAACATCATATTGTTTTTGGCAGGTCGAACTAGATAGGATCATAATGTCTGTGAAGAAAATAGGAGA
>NW_012277386.1:0-1248 GCF_000151885.1 Dipodomys ordii
TGGGGCCTGAACTCTGGGCCTGGGCGCTGTCCCTCAGCTCTTCAGCTCAAGGCTAGCACTCTACCACTTGAGCCACAGCGCCACTTTGGCTTTTTTCTTTTTGCTTATGGGGTGCTGAGGAATCGAACCCAGGGCCTCATGCATGCAAGGCAAGTGCTCTACCACTAAGCCACCTTCCCAGCCCCACCATACTATATTCTATAAAGCAAGGCAGATACAGTTTTTGCTACTATAATGTCCTCTACATGTCCCTGCATAAGGCTAGAAAAACTCATTAATGGTTAAAGCAGAAAAATTCTTTGAGAGGTAACTGAGAGATAGTAATTTCCTAAGATTACTAAAAAGATCTCAGGTAACATAACCCTGAGTCCATAGCTCCATCTATCTAGTTATACAGGTATTTTTTAAAAAAGAAAAGCAGAAACTCTGGAAGTAAATTCTAGATTATAAGAAAGAAAAACAAAAGGTAGACTTGTATTTACTAAAAAAATGTGAAAAAGAAACAACAACAAAAAAAGAGGCCTATGATCTAGATAAAAAGCCACTAATAAAGCAGAAGAATTAAACTAACAGGTAAACCCATGTGATGGAAAGGAAAAAGAAAGCTTCATAGCTGGGCACTGGTGGCTCATACCTATAATCCTAGCTACTCAGGTGGCTGAGAACTGAGGAGACTCTTACCTCCAAAAAAGCCAATAGTGGAACTGTGGCTCAAGTGGTAAAGTATTAAGTTTGAGCATAAAGGCTTAGGGAAAGTTCCCAAACGTTGAGTTCAAGTCTGGGGATTGACACAATAATACACACACAGTGACACACTCTCTTACCCAGACAAAATCTTCCTGAGTACCACAATATAGACCTTTTGTCTTCAATGGTCACCATGTAATAATGTCAGACTACAGATGGTCTGCACTTGAGTCACAACTTCACCCATTCAAAGGTTCAACAAGCAAGGCTAATCACTATAATTTTAAAATTTGTGAGAATTAAAAGGTATATGGATCAGTTAAGTGAAAATTAAGACATTTTGTTTACCTATAAAATTGGTTTAATTAGGGGCTGAGAAGGTGGCTCGGTGGTAGAGTACTTGCCTTGCATGCATGAGGCCCTGGGTTCGATTCCTCAGCACCACATAAGCAAAAAGAAAAAAGCCGGAAGTGGTGCTGTGACTCAAGTGGTCAAGCGCTAGCCTTGAGCTGAAGAGCTGAGGGACAGCACCCAGGCCCAGAGTTCAGAGTTCAGGCCCCA
>NW_012277387.1:0-3904 GCF_000151885.1 Dipodomys ordii
AAAGGAGGAGGCTGCAATGCTTGGTAAGAAATGTACGCATTATCCTGCCCATGTAATTGTAACCCCTCTGTACAGTATGTTCACAAATAAAATTAAATTAAATTTAAAAAATTTAGAATCTGGTAGGGGGTAGGAGGAGAGATGGGAAGGGATGGGAAGGAGAAACAAAGAGGAGGCAACAATGCTTGATAAGAAATGTTATCTTGCCCATGTAATTGTAATTCCTCTGTATGGTATTCTCACAATAAAAAAATATTTTAGAAAAAAAAAAAAGAGCCGGGCGCTGGTGGCTCACGCCTGTAATCCTAGCTACTCAGGAGGCTGAGATCTGAGGATCGCGGTTCAAAGCCAGCCTGGACAGGAGAGACCGTGAGACTCCTATCTCCAATAAACCACCAGAAAACCGGAAGTGGCGCTGTAGCTCAAGTGATAGAACGCTTGCCTTGAGCTGAAGAGCTGAGGGACAGCGCCCAGGCCCAGAGTTCAAGCCCCACGACCAAAAAAAAAGGAAAGGCTCCTAGACTGGGAATGTGGCTTAGTGGTAGAGTGTTTGCCTAACGTGCATGAAGCCCTGGGTTCAATTCCTCAGTACCACATACACAGAAAAAGCCAGAAGTGGTGCCATGGCTCAAGTGGTAGAGTGCTAGTCTTGAACAAAAGAAGCTCAGGAACAGTGCCCAGGCCCTGAGTTCAAGCTCCAGGACTGGCAAAAAAAAAAGGCTCTCCTCCCCTCCTTTTCTCTACCCCTCCTTACTCTTTTTGTCATACAAGTTCATAGCTTGCAAACTCCTCCCCTCCTTTTCTCTACCCCTCCTTACTCTTTTTGTCATACAAGTTCATAGCTTGCAAACAGGCATGCTTTGTGTAAAAAAGTGTTCTGCTGTGCAAAGTGAGATTGATGGGGAACATTTCTGGTTGAGATGTGGTGTGGCTTGGAAAGAAACCTTGCCTTATAGTCTACAGCCAGAGCAGCAGTACCCAGAACTAAAAACTTCGAAGTACAGTTGCACTTGCCTGTAATCCCAGCAGAAGCAAGTTGGATCTTGAGTTCTAGTCTGGGTTACATAGCCAGACCCTGAGGGCAGGGCAGGAGGGACATAGGGGAAGAGGGGAAGGAGGAGGAAGAAGAAGAGAAGGAAGAGGAGAGAGCAGAAGAGAGAAAGAAAGCGAAGAGGAAAAGAGGGAGGGGAAGTTGGAGGGAAAGGGAGGGGAGAAGAAAAGGGAATTCCATGTCTACCCCATGCCCATGTCCTGCTCATAGACACCGAGGAAGCCACTTCCATCAGTCTACCTCCCTTAACGAGCCCCTGCTGGCCGGGCGCTGGTGGCTCACGCCTGTAATCCTAGCTACTCAGGAGGCTGAGATCTGAGGATCGCAGTTCAAAGCCAGCCCGGGCAAGAGAGACTGTGAGACTCCTATCTCCAATAAACCACCAGAAAACCGGAAGTGGCACTGTAGCTCAAGTGGTAGAGCGCTCGCCTTGAGCTGAAGAGCTGAGGGACAGCGCCCAAGCCCAGAGTTCAAGCCCCACGACCGACCAAAAAAAAAAAAAAAAAAAAACTCTGCCTTGGGGCTGGGAAGGGGGCTCAGTTGGAGAGCGCTTGCCTTGCATGCCTGAGGCCCTGGGTTCGATTCCTCAGCACCACATAAGCAAAAAGAAAAAAAGCCGGAAGTGGCGCTGTGGCTCAAGTGGTAGAGCGCTAGCCTTGAGCTGAAGAGCTGAGGGACAGTGCCCAAGCCCAGAGTTTAGGCCCCACGACAGGACCACCCCAAAAAAAACAAAAAACTCTGCCTCTGCCTGGCCACAGCATTTCTAATGAAATGATCCATGCTGTATTCTGGCCAAAGGCTTCAACCTAGAGGAGAGTCCTGTTTGGAGTTGAGAAGCCCTTGCTCCAGAAGGGTTCCCTAGGGTTTACTAAGAAGGTTTTGGTCATGATGGGATAGATGTTCAGAGAAGCCAGGAAACCTCTGGCAGTCCAGATGTGAGAGCTGCAGAGACTGTACCCTGCCCACAGGCCTAAGTGGAACCCACTTCCTGCCATGATTGGTATTGTTCTGTAGGGGCTGCAAAAGGAAGGAGAGGTAGAGAGGAGGGCAGGGTGGGAAGGAGCACCTACTGGCAGTGACCTGTTGCTTCTTGATCTGTCAGTGATCCAAAGAAGGGCTGGCCCAGCACAGGCACTGACTCAAACTCTGTGTGTGTGTGTGTGTGTGTGTGTGTGTGTGTGACTCAAACTCTGTGTGTGTGTGTGTTTAAAGACATATCTGACTTGAGCCTCATTTCCTTTGTTGGTGCGTCCAGCTAAGGAGAAGGCAGAAGGTAGCGGGTAAGCAGGTACAGGAGGCTGGCAATGGCAGCCAAACCCATGAGGGCCCCGAGCCTCAGTGGCAGGTATTCCAGGGAGTTCTCCAACTTGGCATGCAAGAGGACGATCTGGCGTTTGGTGATGCTCCACTCGCCTGAGTTGTCTAGAATATGGTTGGCCATGCGGGCCTTGTCCTTCAGGGGCAGCTGGGCCTTGATCCGTGCTTCTGCATCCTCTCGGTTTAGGTTGTTCCGCTTCATTAGCCGGGCCAGCTGTGTGTCTCGATCACTAAGAACAGGACAAAAAGGAACAATAGGCCTCAGCCTCCCTTTTACCAGCAAGATAAAATGGGCAGCTAAGTCAGTCCTGGCCTGGAATAGAGGCTGGAATGAAATCTTCCCATGAATCCTCTGCTCTTTGGGTTCCCACAACCAGAGAGGGATGACTGGAAGAGCTCACCAGCCCCCTCCTGCCTCACCTCACCTTTATAAGGGCCTTATAGCTCTAGGAGCCATCTAAGCTTCTAACCATAATAAGGAGGCACAGCTATGCTCTGCCATCTGGGAGGGGGGGTCTCTCCTTGGCTCCTGGACTGTGACTTGGTCACCTATCAGCTACATCCTGGATCCCCGCATAGGCCTGCATTCCCAATCTGGATGTTCCCTGAACTTCTTGAGGTGGGGGATGGGGGGAACACCTTGGTCCTGTAGTATCATAGCTGACTCCTGGGCCACATGGAGCCTCCTTCCCTGCTGCACATCCTATCTCAGTACATTTAGAGCAAAAGACCATGCTGAGAGGTGGCTGCTGTGCTTCCTGCCCCTCACGAAGTAGAGTGAATAAGCCCGAGGTACTTCAAGAAGAGCAAAGACTTGAAGCATAGACCCTCAGTCTCAGGACAGGACTAAGCACTGCAGTTAAGCTAAACTACATCTAGTCTCCCAAAACCTTAAAAAAAAAAAAAAAGCCTTTCACCCATTTCTATAAGGTCATCAGAGTCCTTCCTCAGGAAATTCCTCTCCCGCCTGAGACTGGAGAAGCTGCCCTGCAAGGCTGATGGTGGTCACCCCTCTAGAATGCAGTCCCCGGAGCCCCTTCTCTCTAGGAGCTCAGCCTTCCAATAGGATCTCTGTAAGCTTCCATAAGCAAGGGAAGGGTGCAGGTAAGGAGGCATCCTGGGGTTGCAGAGGCAACGGGCTGCTGTTGTTTTCTTACCTCCACTTGATCCTTACTTATCAAGTTCTAAGTGTGTTATGCAGGGCATCCCTCCTAGACTAATCACTCTTCCACAAGTAGGGAACAAAGAACCCACCGACTGAGATTATAGCTCTGTGGTAGAACATTTTCCTAGAACATCCAAGACCCTAGAGGTTTAATTCCCAACACTGTCCCTCAAACCACCACCACCCAAAAAGAAAAAGCAAGAGAGGTAGCATGGAAAAGTATGGCCCAATGGGAAAGCCAGGATGCCTGAGTTCCCACAAGGCTCAAGGGATTCAGACTGAGTTTTTTTTTTTTTTTTTGGGGGTCCGGTCGTGGGGCCTGAACTCTGGGCCTGGGCACTGTCCCTCAGCTCTTCAGCTCAAGGCTAGCG
>NW_012277388.1:0-1304 GCF_000151885.1 Dipodomys ordii
TGTAACCCCTCTGTACAGTATGTTCACAAAAAAATAAAAATAAAAAAGAATGGTATCTTAGCCGTGAGTTTCCATTTATATAAAATTTTAAACAGTAAAAATGAATTTTGATTTTAGAAGTCAGTATTGTGGTTATCTCTGGAGAGAAGAAAAAGGGATAAGGACTAGCAAGGAGCAGAAGGTGGCTCTACATTATGCTTGGTTGGTACCTACTTGGACGTGTTCATTTGATAAGAATGCAACTAAACTTACACATCTTGTATATATAGAAAAATAGTTTATTTAAATTTTTAAAAAACTAAAACTGGAAGTGGCGCTGTAGCTCAAGTGGTAGAGTGCTCGCCTTGAGCTGAAGAGCTGAGGGACAGCTCCCAGACCCAGAGTTCAGGCCCCACGACCGGACCCCCCCCCCAAAAAAAAGAAAAAAGAATGTTTATAGCCACATTATTTATAATGCATCAAAACTAGAAAGAACCCAAATTTCTATCAACAGAAGAGTGAAAAACTGTTTCTGCTGTATCTATACAATGAAATATCGTCGGCTTCTCTGACGTCGACTGCTCGTGAGCTGGAAGAGGCGTGCCCGCCGGATCGCAGCCATGACTGAGGCCGATGTGAATCCCAAGGCCTATCCTCTTGCAGATGCTCATCTCACCAAGAAACTGTTAGATCTTGTTCAGCAGTCATGTAACTACAAGCAGCTTCGGAAAGGAGCCAATGAGGCCACCAAAACCCTCAACAGAGGCATCTGAGTTCATTGTGATGGCAGCAGATGCCGAGCCCCTGGAGATCATCCTGCACCTACCCCTGCTGTGCGAAGACAAGAATGTGCCCTACGTGTTCGTGGGCTCTAAGCAGGCCCTGGGGCGAGCCTGCGGGGTTTCCAGGCCTGTCATTGCCTGTTCTGTCACCATCAAAGAAGGCTCTCAGCTGAAGCAGCAGATCCAGTCCATTCAGCAGTCCATTGAAAGGCTCTTCTTTGGCCTCAGCCCTGGTCTCAGCCACACGCCCCCTCACCCCCTGAAGTCGTGTATCATATTGTCAGTGTTAGCATGTAGTATTTTCAATGCCTTTCTATTATAAAGTATTGTACTAAATCTGGTTTCTAAAAAAAAATGAAATATCGTACCACAATAAAGAAGAATAAGCTGCCAAGACACTATATAAATAAATACCATAAGCAGAACATTCAGTTAAAGAAGCTCAGCACAAGAATGGTATCTTAGAGAAGTACAAGTTGTCATGTCGAAAACGAACTTTACAACTTTGGCGTGTGTGGGGGGGGAGAATTGGGTGGGGGGGCG
>NW_012277389.1:0-2580 GCF_000151885.1 Dipodomys ordii
TCATGCATGCAAGGCAATCGCTCTACCACTGAGCCACGTTCCCAGCCCCAAGGTCTAGCTTTTTACTCAGATGATCTGGGCTACAATCTTCCTGTTCATGGTTTTAACAGAGCTGGGATGACAGATTTGTACTGATGCTATCCCCAGCTTTATAATGATTGAAATGGGGGTCTCAGGAATTTTTTGCCCAATTTTTTCAGTGTTTTATCTTCTCTGGAGGAAGTTTCTCTTGATCTTTATTCAAATTTCCAATCTGCTATTGATTACACCATTACTGCCTGTTTGTTTCTTTCCTTTCAGGTATTATACATGCTTTGTTGGTGGGAATCTGGGTTGTATTACTGTTTTTGAGCTTGTGTGCCTGTATTGGAGCCTGAAATCAGGGCCTGTGTACTGTTCCTTATTTTTTCCACTTGAAGCTGGGGCTCTACAACTTGAACCGTTGCTTCACTTTTGGCTTTTCAGTGGTTACATGGAAATAAGAGTATCTTTTCTGCCTGGGCTGACTTTGAACTTCAAACCTCAGATCTCAATATTTGAATAGCTAGGATTACAGGTCTGAGCCATCCATGCCCAACCAATTACTATCTCTGGAAGGTAGCTGAATTTTATTCTAGGAGGCTGAGAAATAATTGAAATTTCAGCTTGGTTTTAGAATTTGTTGGGACAAATCCAAAGTAACTCCAAGTATAGGCTTGGGATTGAGATACTTCCAAGGTTTGCTCTTTCTAAGTTTCATCTAGATTCTTTTGGTCTGCCTCTATGGGTAAAACTTTAAAATCTTCAATTACCTCCTAGACCAGTTCAAGTATCAATTATCTCAGGATCAGTTCTCAATAGCTCCAAGCTTCTGTCTCCTCTTCCTCTATGCAGAGAATCTGTGGTTTCTCTTTGAGTTCCTCCTGGAGGAACTCAACTCATCTACGTGTTCTTCCCACTACCCCAGCACCAGAAAACAGTTGCTTTGTATGTTTATCTGGTATCATACCTGGTAACACCCAGTTACATGTACCAGCTGCCAGTATGTTGTGCCTGGTGCCTATAAGTGTACAAAAATAATTATTGCTGTTACATTAGGAAAGCAGTTAGAAAGTTTTTATCTTTTTCAGTCATCTGCTTAGTACACTGGAAATGTGTTGATATCATCAATATTTATACTTTACACATAATTAACTTTTCTATATACCACAAACTATTCTCAGCTATTTTTGACTAGAGAATTATTGGCATTTGAGGAGGAAAGGTCTATAAAACTCTACTTCAAAAGGGATGTATGTACTATTGTTTGGGGATTCATCAGAAAATGTGAGGAGAAATTTTAGGTATTATTTCTCTGACTTTATACTTCTGGTGCATTTTATTATTTTTATATTCCATCTGTTTGGGGTATTTAAACATTTTCCTAGAAATGTGGATTTTACTTTCAATTTTAATAAAGTAGGTTTAAATTGACTCATTTCAAAAGAGCATTTATGTGTTGATGCCAACATACATTGATTTATTCCTTAAATATCAACATCTTCATCACTCATTTTGAAATACACTAGTCTATATCATCACAATGAAAAAGGAATCATTTGTATACTATTCTTCCACTACAAAATTACAAGCAGAGCTTGAAGCTGTTTAAGTTGGTAAGCTATAAATGAACAGGATCAATCCGTTTGAAGGTGGCATAAAGGCCAGTACCATCCCAAAAGCAGAACTCTAAGGGATGCCTATACATGTACTGCCTGAAGTTCAAAGCCATGGGATTCTTTTTTGAATTGGGATTCGTTTTTTATTCAAATTATAATAATGAGCTAGAAATTTTCATTAACAACTGGGACAGTGTCGATGTAAACTATGAATCATATGTGTTAGACTGCTTCCTATCTCTGTGAAAAATATCAAGGTAATCAAGTTAGAAAGAAGAAAAGTATATTCTGGCTCACAGTTTCAGAGGTTCCAGTCCATGGCCAGTTTGCCTTGGGGGTCTGTGGAAAGGCAACACATCATGGTGGAGATCATGTGATGAAAAACTGTTCACCTCATGGTGCATAGAAAGAGAACAGGCTTCCATGGTTCTTTGCAAGGCTTAATGACCTGTGTACCCCTTACTACTCCTACCTCGTATGTCCACCCCTCCTTCAGCTTCCATCAGAAGAACATAGAATGAGAAATACACCAGAAATACTAATGTTGTTATCAAGACAAGGAAAGCAATAGCAACAAAGACAACCTCAAGTTTTATATACAATTTCTCTCCTGTTCACATTTACTTACTTCAGTGGATTGCATTTTTGAAACTTGCTAATTTAAGAAGGTTATGGGGCTGGGAAGGTGGCTCAGTGGTAGAGTGCTTGCCTTGCATGCATGAGGCCCTGGGTTCAATTCCTCAGCACCACATAAGCAGAAAAGGCCGGAAGTGGTGCTGTGGCTCAAGCGGTAGAGTGCTAGCCTTGAGCTGAAGAGCTGAGGGACAGTGCATAGGCCCAGAGCTCAGGTCCCAGGACCAACAAAAGGCTACATTAAGGTATTTTTCCACCTTGGAGATTCTTAATCATTTGAGTGGTTTAAAGAATATACATTGCTAGCCGG
>NW_012277390.1:0-1384 GCF_000151885.1 Dipodomys ordii
CCTTCCTTCCTTCCTTCCTTCCTTCCTTCCTTCCTTCCTTCCTTCTGTCCGTCCTTCCTTCCGTCCTTCCTTCCGTCCTTCCTTCCGTCCTTCCCTTTTCTTTCTCCTATGGCAATACCAGTGATTGAACTCAAGACCTCAGTCTTGCTCAACTTGCTTGCTTGGTGGCCCTCAAGCAGTTGAGCCAGGACTCCAGCTCTGCTTTCTGCTGGTTATGTTGGAAATGGAATCTTAGAATTTTCTGCCTGACTTGGAACCATGGTCTTTAGAAGTTCACTCTCTAGCATAGCTATGTACAAAGACATGAGCCCTCAGTTCCAGGCTCGAAATCACTTCTTTTTAAAACTAAACTACTTCAGGATCTAGCTCAACATGAACCCTGTTAGAATTCACTGATTGCTCCTTGTATCTAATTCACTTCAGGGGACTGTGCTGGGACCACAAAAACAGGTTTTCATTTGTTTGGTTGTCATTAGGTACCGTTCTGAGGCTTGAACTCAGAGTCTGGAGATTTCTGTGAGCTTTTTTGCTCAAGCCAGCACTCTACCACTTGAGACACAGCTCCACTTCTGGCTTTTTGGTGCTTACTTGCAGATAAAAGTCTCAAGGACTTTCTTTCTTTCTTTCTTTCTTTCTTTCTTTCTTTCTTTCTTTCTTTCTTTCTCTTTCTCCTTCCTTCCTGCCTTCCTTCCTTTCTCTCTCTCTCTTTCTTTCTTTCTTTCTTTTTTTAAATCAGTCATGGGGCTTGAACTCTGTGTGCTGTCCCTCAACTCTTCAGCTCAAGGCTAGAGTTCTACCACTTGAGCCACAGCGCCACTTCCAAGAGTCTCAAGGACTTTCTTACCTGGTTGCTTTGATCTGTGATCCTTATGTCTCAGATTCTTGAGTAGCTAGAATTACACTTGTGAGCCACCAGTGCCAGGCAAAAAGTTTTGTCTGAAAATGACCCTTGAATAAAAAGTAAAACAAAACCTAAAAAAAGAAGATTTCTCTGATACTTATAATTCTATGTCCCCAAATGGCAACGAACGCTCAGGTACAATGAATGTATATATTTTTGAGGCTTGCTAGGCTTCTGTGGCCATCCATGGATATTCTTTTGTTTATTTTGTTTTTGTTTGAGGAGGTGCTGGGTGGGAGGGATGGGGGGGAAGGGAGGGAGGGCAAGACTAACACATACTAGGGAAGGCCTTGGCCACTGAGCCACAATTCATACCAACTTTTCTTTCTTTCTTTTTTTTGTTATAATTTTAGTTTTGCAACATACATCTTGTGACTAATGGTGTGAATACTACCTTAATAGATTCTGTCATCAAATATATAATTATAAAAGTAACTTTCTCCAACTAAGCAATGAACTGTTTGAGAAGGTGATTCACTTCTG
>NW_012277391.1:0-1652 GCF_000151885.1 Dipodomys ordii
GGGTCCGGTCATGGGACCTGAACTCTGGGCCTGGGCGCTGTCCCTCAGCTCTTCAGCTCAAGGCTAGCGCTCTACCACTTGAGCCACAGTGTCACTCCGGCTTTTTTCTTTTTGCTTATGTGGTGCTGAGGAATCGAACCCAGGACCTTGAGCATGCAAGGCAAGCGCTCCACCTTCCCAGCCCCTAGCTATTACATCTGGAGGTCATGAAAATGAGTCTTGATTTAGGTTGAATTTTACTAGATAACCTTCATAATGCCTGCCAGTTCACATGCAGTCCCTAGATGGGTAGTTGCATTCAGCTAAGGTAAGACGGTTTGATATTGAAGCCCATGAGCTTGTGAATACAGTCTGAAAGTGACTTATTTTGTGGGGGACAGTATCAGGAAGATGAATTTGTATTAGTTGAAGGTTTCCCACTGGTTGTCCCATTTGTCTTTGCTCAGATATAGGTGGAGGCCGGTTTTTGTTTGTTTACATCCAATTCATTAGTGCAGAAGTGAAAGCAGTTTAAGATTGCACAGGTGATAAGTAGAAGAGCCAAAATCGAGCCCAGGTTGTCTGAATAAAGGTCTTTATTCCTTAACCACGTAGCCTTATTGTGTCCTTCAAGGTCTATTTCTAATGTAAAGGCTCTTTTTTTCCCCCTTTTTCTGTAAAGTTTCTGTTCTCCTTTTCAGTCTGGTGCCCAAATTAATTTGTGCCATGTATTTCCTTCTGCAGAATTTATTACAGTGCACCATTGCAACTATTTCTTTATATCACTGAGCTGGTACCATGTCTTTCTTGCCTGCATGTGGGATATACTGTGGATTCATTCTTCATGATATTCAATAAAATTTTATTGAAATAATGAATTCCTACTGGGTAACATTAACTCAGCAACTAGGAGCAGATACATTTTAATTCTGCCTACAGGGTGCTTATAATTTATTAAAGGAGTCCAAAACAGTACTACTTAAAAAGCAAAACAAAACTGGGATATTTTGTCCTACCAAACACATCTATAGTTTCTTTGCAAGGAGGGCAAAGAAAATAGGGACAACACAGTCAGTGTTAAGTAAGTAGACTGATCAAAGTAGAACTAAAGGATAGATACACTTTTTAATATTCTTTTTTTTTGTTTTTTGGGCCGGGTTGTGGGGCCTGAACTCTGGGCCTTAGTGCTGTCCCTCAGCTCTTCAGCTCAAGGCTAGCGCTCTACCACTTGAGCCACAGCGCCACTTCTGGCTTTTTTCTTTTTGCTTATGTGCTGAGGAATCGAACCCAGGGCCTCAGGCATGCAAGGCAAGCGCTCCACCACTGAGCCACCTTCCCAGCCCCACAAGTACTTCTTTTTATTTACAGTATAATCATCTCATGTCAAGAATGCGATAGTAGCCTCCCATTTGTCTTCTGGCACTAAGATGTACCCTTCCAAACTACTCTCCCTATGGTAGTAATAGATTTAGGATATAAATCTTGTCATAGTGCTTCTGGTTAAAAGTTATTCAAGGGTTTTTTACTGTTCTCTTGATTTAGATTACTGGATAAAAAGGCTTAAGAATTAGGGAAATTTGGGGCTGGGAAGGTGGCTCAGTGGTAGAGTGCTTGCCTTGCATGCCTGAGGCCCTGGGTTCGATTCCTCAGCACCACATAAGCAAAAAGAAAAA
>NW_012277392.1:0-2456 GCF_000151885.1 Dipodomys ordii
AAAAAAAAAAAAAAAAGAATAATAAAAGATAACACAGGAGGAAGGAGTCAGAGTTGTATGGGTCATACAAAGCTAACTTGAGTTCTCCATACCTCAGAAAGTATACAGGGCATTCAAAGTGGCCATGTCCAAATATAGAGAGAGGTGGAGGATGGTAGAAGAGATAAAGGAATAAAAGGGGAATGAGCAAACACTATTTGGTTGAGGATGTGAGGGTGACCAATGATAACAGGAGGGTTATGGACTGATAGACTGAATACTAGAGACTATGCTGGCGCAGAAGAGGAGGGAGCAATGGGAAAATCAAGTTGCCATTTACAACAGAAGACTCACCATGGCTTCATTCAGAGGCACTCAACACTCCAGGCTGTGACTTTGAGCTGAAGCCCATGCCACGCCCCCAATTAGTGTGAAGCACCTGTCAGTAGCAAGCAATCATTTCAGAGTTATCGTGTTGGTGAAGATACACAAAGGAAATTCATAAAAGGAAAAGATGGAAGAAAGCCAGTGCTGGTGGCTCACACCTGTCTTCCTAGCTATTCAGGAGGCTGAGATTTGAGAGTCATGGTTCAAAGCCAGCCTGGACAGAAGAGGATATGAAACTCGCATCATCAGTTAACCAGAAAAATGCTAGATGTGGTGTGTGTGTGGCTTAAGTGGTAGAGCATCAGCTTCAAGTGAAAAGCCAAGGGAGCGAATAGCTCAGTACTGGCACAGAAAAAGAATGGAAAAGACAGAAACAGAGAGGAAGGAAGGGAAGAACAAAAGAAGCAAGGAAGGAAGGAACGAACGAAAGAAGCAAGGAAAGGAAGGAAATGAAGAAAACACTCCTTATAGAGTGGGCTTTGGGGGTGACATGTGAAGGTGGTAGATGGGTTGAGGATCAGGTTATACTTCTCATCCTCTTCTCCATACTGCTTCTCACCTTGGAAGCTCCACTGCTGAAATGGAGCCCTGGATGGGTCATGCTGCATCTGGAGGCTGGTTTCCATGGGAACCGCCTCCAAACTCTCTTCAGGCTGTCCCCATGGCAATTGCTGTGAACTTTTCACCTTCTCCAGCATTCATCTTCACATTCACCTCATATAATGCAGTTTCCTTCATTTAAAAACTTGTGATCTGCCCAGAACAAGTGGTAGGATCATCCTGGGGGGAAGAGGGAGAGGGGCGCAGCTCCCCACCCAGTGTCAGTAGTTTGTGGTAGACCCTCGCAGCATTAATGAGCTGAGGTCCCTGCTCCAGGCCTCAACTCAACTTTTAGGCCTTTCTTCCTATCTCAGCCCACTAAGCACGGGCTTCCGAAGGCTTCCTAAGGGACTCACTTCCTCGTCCCTTTTGCGTTTACTTAAGAACAGAGGAGTTGGGAACAAATATTATCTCAACCAGAAGCCACCAATGAGGAGCAGGGGGACAGGGAGGAGGAACATATTGTATTTCTTGTGTTGGTAGCTTCTAGTCACTTTTATTGGCACAGGCTCTGAATCACAATCCATCTGCCTCTGTCTTCTCAAACATAATTTTGCAAATGGCAAACTAAACAATGTAACTTCTTTAATAAAAATTACAAAAGCCCCTAGAAATTTAAGGGCTTAAAGGGTTAAAACTCCAGCTTGGTGAGCCAGAGCTAATTAAGAGTCCCAGTATTAAAAAAAAAAAAATCAGGAAGTGAGCCAGGTACTGGTGGCTCACATCTGTAATCCTAGCTACTCATGAGGCTGAGATCTGAGGATCAGGGTTCAAAGCCAGCCCAGGATGGAAAGTCTGTGTGACTCCTTTTTTCTTTTTTTAAATAAGTTTTTTATTGTGAAAATACTGCACAGAGGGGTTATGTTACATGAGCAAGGTAATGAGTACATTTCTTATCCAGCATTGTTGCCTCCTTTGTTTTTCCCATACCATCCCTTCCTTCCCACCTCCACAACTATACCCCCCCAACCCCACCCACCCCCTGCCTAAATTGTTACATTCATTTTTCTACATAGCATCTTTTACATCTCCTTGTTGCAATGGGTCGATCTGTATCCCTATTTAAACATTTTGTTTTTTTCCCTTCCCCTCCCCAAATTATACCAACATCAATTACAGTAAAAACAGGGGTTATACCATGGGGGAGGGACATGAAAAGCAACAAAAAAATCACATGGTACCTTATAATTACATTAGAATCAATGGCAAGGAAGAAAAATCCACTTGTGTCCTTATCTTGGGGTTCACTTTGCTTAACATTATCTTATCTGACCTTTTCTGCTTGTCCCAGACATATACTAGTTATTGCAAATAAGGGAAACCATGGGACCTATGTTTCTTTGGACCTGGCTTACTTTACTTAATATAATTTTCTCCAAGTCTTTTCATTTCCTAACGAATGGGGCTGTGTCATTCTTTCTGATGGAGGCATAGAATTCCAGTGTGTGTGTGTGTGTGTGTGTGTGTGTGTGTGTGTGTGTGTGTGTGTG
>NW_012277393.1:0-2620 GCF_000151885.1 Dipodomys ordii
TGGCTATATCTGTCTTTCTAAATCTGACTTGCTTCACTCTATAGCTTCTGGTTCTTTTTATGTTACCAATGACAAAACTTCCTACTTTTATGATTAAGTAGTATTGCATAATGTATCACCAGCTGATAAGATTGACTCTATGTACTAGCTATTGTGAATAGTGCTGCAGTAGTCATAAAAGCACAGCTGTCTCTTCAGCATGTTGATTTAAAAAAAAATTTTCTTCAGGTATATATATATATATATATATGAGTGGAATTGTTAGGTGATATGGTTATTTTACTTTTAACCTTTTAGGATCCTCAGTATCATTTTTCATATTGAATGTATTGATACATTCCCATCAGCAGGGAATGAATGCTTCTTAGGATTTTTAACATTTTGTTATGTTTTTGTTTGTTTTAGCTTTTGTTACTAGCTACCTTAATTAGGGAGAGGTGTATCTCAGTTGGATTTTTTATCTATACTTCCACAGTTGTTATTGACATTGAATATTTTCCCATATATCTATGGGCCATTTGTATGCATTATGTATCTCAAAATAGTTAGAAGAAGAAGTTTTGAATGCATTTGTAATGAAGACAAGATAAAAGTTTCAGGTGAAGGACATGCCAGGTACCCTCACTTGTGTATTTTCCAGTGTGTGCATGAATCAAAGCATCACATTATACCTCATAAAAATGTGCAAATTTTATGCGTAAATCAAAAAAGAATAACTAAATGTGCAATGAACTTTTTTAAAAAGACATAACATTGGTAGGGTTTTCAGTATCTTCATTTTTCCTTAGTGTTCTATTTAACCACATCATTCTTCTTAAAGGTAAAATACAAAAGCAAGGTCCTAATGTAAGAATTTGCTATGATAGAAATTTCTTTTTTAAATGTCCACTGAGAATATTCTTATATATCTCAAACAAAGAACTAATTGAGAATGGGACTATTGCATAGTTTAGTGCAAAATAGAGGTTTGTGTTGCTAGGATTTATTTCTAAAGTGAAAATATTCATGGCATTGTATATAGTACTGGCTGAAAATTTAAATGCTTTTGATTGACAAACTTGTATCTATTTATTGTGTATACAGTTATGTGATCCTATATGTATATATTGCAAAATGGTTTACTCGTTCTTTGTTGTGTTAACACTTACAGTATATTCTTTTAACAGCTCCCCTATGTCCCAGCAATCCCACTTTTGGGCATTTACCCGAATGATCACAAACAAGACCATACTAAAGCTACTAGCACAACTATGTTCATTGCAGCATTATTTACCATAGCTAAAATTTGGAACCAACCCAGATGCCCCTCAGTAGATGAATGGATCAAGAAAATGTGGTATATATACACAAAGGAATTCTATGCCTCCATCAGAAAGAATGACATTGCCCCATTTTTTAGGAAATGGAAAGACTTGGAAAAAATTATATTAAGTGAAGTAAGCCAGGCCCAAAGAAACATAGGCCCCATGATTTCCCTTATTTCTAATAACTAATATATGTCTGAGACAAGCAGAAACAGTCAGATAAGTTGATGGTAGGCCAAATGAACCCCAAGATAAGGACTCAAATGGTTTTACTTTCTTGCTATTGTTTCTAACATATTTATAAGATGATTTCTTTGTTGCTTTGTATGTCTCTCCCCCATGGTATAACCCCTGTTTTCACTGTATTTGGTGTTGGTATAATTTGTGGAGGGGAAGGCGAAAAAAAACAATTGTTAAAATAGGAATACAAGTGGATCCATTGCAACAATTTGATATACAAGACGTTATGTCGAAAAACGATCTTTACAACTTGGTGCAGGGGAGGGGGGGATAAAGGGGGGGAGGAGGGGAGATGGGAAGGGATGGGAAGGGGAAACAAAGGAGGAGGCAACAATGCTTGATAAGAAATGTACTCATTACCTTGTTTATGTAATTGTAACCCCTCTGTATGTTATTTTCACAAAAAAATATTTAGTGGTTACAAAGGGTGGAGCTTTACATATCTAACGATTTGATCTAAATATTTCTGAGCTCCATGCCTAGCCCAAGAAATTTTCAAATATTGAGTTAGTAACCATAATTTCCATGATATAAAGTAGCTGTACCTTATTCCTCTTTTCTACTTGAATTTCATCATCCTTTGACCAACAGCTATGTAACCTGGCCTCTGGCTACCATCATTCTCCTCTGACTAACTTAGAATTTGCCCTTTTTAAGATTTCTCATCAATTTTTAGTGAGCAAATTGTCCTTTTGTGGTTTGCTTATGTTATTTGTCATATTATCTTACAGGTCCATCCATTTTGTAGTAAACTTCAGGATTTTCTTCTTTTTAAAGCGTGAATAGTATTCTGCTTTGTATATGTATCATTTTTTTAAAATCTATCTGTTCAGGAAAGTTTGATTACATACCTTTCCTGTTAGACTGAAGTGAGCACATATTACCTTTATTTCATTGGTGGGCATTGTATTTCTATTTTTAATCTTTTTTTTGAGAAATCTATGTACTGTTCTCCCTGGCAGCACCAACTCACATTTCCAGCATCAGCATACCATGACTTCACTATACACTTCCTTCCAGATACTTGTCATTTTCCAACTGATGATAGCAGTCATTCTTATAGGTGTAAACTGATA
>NW_012277394.1:0-1055 GCF_000151885.1 Dipodomys ordii
ACCTACAATCAAAAATTCAGGATTTTTTTTTTTTGGTCGGTCATGGGGCCTGAACTCTGGGCCTGGGCGCTGTCCCTGATATCTTCAGCTCAAGGCTAGCGCTCTACCACTTGAGCCACAGCACCACTTCCGGCTTTTTTCTTTTTGCTTATGTGGTGCGGAGGAATCAACCCCAGGGCCTCAGGCATTCAAGGCATGCGCTCTGCCACTGAGCCACCTTCCCAGCCCCCCACGTCTTTTTCTGCTCCTCAGTTTCCCCTGCTATAAAATTACTGCAGACCATCCTTCCCCAAAATCCTGTCCTGAGGCTCTCTCCTTGCTCTGAATTTCCACGTCTATGAAAATTGCAGTGCTTTGAAACTGAGGCTATGAGTGTAGCTCAGCAATAGACCCAGTGCTTAGCATGCTCAAGGCTCTTAGTTAATAAGGCTCTTGTTATCATTATTATTATTATTATTAAAAACAAAAAAAGATGTTTTACGATATTTCAGTTGTAACTGGGAAAGTATGAACAAGTACTTTTCCAAATCTACTCTTTTTCTTTCTTTTTGGTTAGTACAATCACTGGCCTATAAGATTTCAATCATAACTTATTTCTACGAGTAATTTTTACTGCATAAGCAACCTTAGTACTGGTCTAGAACTGTACTAGAACTAATTTAAAATGTTGGCTATTTAATAATGTGGCTCAGGAGTTTACCAAACCAAGAGCCATCAATTCAGCTTTGAATTGCAGTAGTGCAATGGGTAGTTCAGAATCTGTTATGTACCATGCACCGTTCTGGGTACTTAGAGTATGCCTGTGAATGACACCAACCTCATGGAGCTTGCATTCTAGTGGAAGGAAACCGTCAATGAATAAGCCACTAAAGGCATGATCACATGTGCTTGTGCTTTGGGAAATATTTTAAAAGCAAGTAAAATGAAGAAGGTGAGAAAGATCGGAATGGGCAGAGAGTATAGAGGAAGAAGGATTGTTTTATTTGGGTTTTTTTTGTTTGTTTGGGTCCAGTTGTGGGGCCTGAACTCTGGGCCTGGGTGCTGTCCCTCAGCTC
>NW_012277395.1:0-2148 GCF_000151885.1 Dipodomys ordii
CAAGTGCTTTACACGTTAGTCAAGTGTTCTACTCCTTATACCATTCCTGTGACCATTTATTTTGGAGATAAGGATCTTCCTATCTCTCTCCTGGACTGGTCTCAAACTTATGATTCTCCTACCTCTGCCTCCTGAGTAGCTGGAATTACAGGCATGTACTAATATACGGGATTCCAAATATGTATTTTCTATATTATTCTGACCCTCATACTTATAGCATTAAACCACTGAGTCCCTTCCTATAATCAAAGCAGGATAAATGATTTTGTGCAACACAAAAAGGACATATACCTGTGTAGCAGGACAAAATTTGTGTAATGAATGAGGTCTTTCTTTTTCTCATCATGAGAGGAGTGATTTATCAAGTTGTCCTACAGCGATTTCTGTTTTGCTTCTCCTTTACGACCGAAATGTGTCATCTTCCTTTCTATATTTAGGAACTGTAGGAAGCTGTGCTATGTCATGTGAGATAAGAGGAGCATCTGCTAGAGAGAATGAGAAAGTTGAAGTTGTGAAATGTTTAAAGAAAGGCTAAGCTGGGCACTCAGCGTCCTTATGGGATCACCAAAGGCCATCCGATCAGACACCTCTGTGAGCTCGCAGTTCCAAGCATGCATCTCAGAGCCTGACCTTGTCATCCATAAATGCATGGAAATAGTGAATTGCCTCAGTGCTGATGTGTGTGTGTGTGTGTGTGTGTGTGTGTGTGTGTGTACGTGTGTGTGTGTACGTGTACACGCGCGTACCTGCTTGCCTGCCATTACTGGAACTAGAAATCAGTCCCACCCTCTCCTTGAAGGTTGGCAATCTTACAGAAGGCCAGCTCCACTTCCAACTTTTGGCTGGCTACCTAGAGATGCAAGTCTCTGAGATTTTGAGATTTGTTTGCACTGATTTCAAGCCATGATCCTTGGATCTCAGCTACCTGAATATCTAGCATGACAAGTATCAGCCACCAGCTGCAAGCTCAGTATTAATTTTTGTGTGTGTATGTGCTGGTTCAAGGGCTTGAACTCAGGCCTTGATCTCTGTCCTTGAGCTTTTTTTTTGCTCAAGGCTGTATCACTTGAGCCACACTTCCACTTCCAGATTTAAGTGCAGTTAATAGTCTTAGGGCCTATCTTCTGTGGGGCTGGTTTTGAATCAGAATCCTCAGATCTCAACTTTCTTTTCTTTGTAGTTTTTTTTTAATTTCTAACTTATAGAAGGGTAGAAAGTTCAGATTCTCATAGTCCACTGATAGTGTTATACGTTGATGCTGGTAATTTATAAGCATCTTAACAACTCCTCAAAATTAAAAAAATATGATTAATGATTTTCTCCCATATGTTTCTACTCCTAATTATACCCATGAAAGATGAAATCATACAAACACCAAAACCTGGGCTTGAATGTTCACAGGAGCCCATTTCCTAATAGCCCCCAAAGAGGAATTAACTGTAATGTTTATCGATTGATACGTCAGTACCAAAAAATGTACTTATGGTCAGTGAGTAGAATATAAAGGAGCAGTAAAAGTGAATCACGCTAAATGCTACAACATAGATGAACATTGAAAGCCTCTTAATTGAAAGGAAGAAGTCACAAAAGGCCACATATTGCATAGTCCCATTTATATAAAATATCCAGGATATGAAAATTCATAAGCACAAAAACTACATCAGTAGTGGCCAAGGACTTGGAGTAGGGTTTAATGGGCAATGATTCTAAAGAAAGAATGAGAAAAAAATTATGTGAGGTTTTCCTTTTGTGAGGAAGAAAATGTTCTGAAATTGGATGGTATTTATGGTTGAAAAAAAAACTTTTGAAAACTACTAAAATTCCTTAATTGTGTACTCCAGAAGGGTGAATAAATGCATGAACTACATCTCAATAAAGCTCTAACACAGGCATATAAACTAGGTAGATAGGTCGGTAGGTAGGTAGATAGATAGATAGATAGTTGGATCAATAGATAGCTGCACATGTTTGTTGCTTTTTTTTTGTCAGTTGTGGGAATTGTACTCTGGGCCTGAGCACTGACCTTCAGAACTTCACCTCAAAGCTAGCGCTCTACCACTTGAGCCACAGCACCACTTCCGGCTTTTTCGTTTATGTGGTGCTGAAGAATCGAACCCAGAGCCTCATGCATGCCAGGCAAGCACTCTA
>NW_012277396.1:0-1948 GCF_000151885.1 Dipodomys ordii
CCTCCTCCTCCTCCTTTTTTTCTGTTCCTGAGGCTTGAACTGAGGGCCTGGGTACTGTCCCTGAGCTTCTCAGGCTCAAGGCTAGGGCTCTACAACCGGAGCCACAATACCACTTCCAGCTTTTTCTGAGTAGTTTATTGGAGAGTCTCATGGATTTTTCTTGCCCAGGCTAGCTTCTAACCATGATCTTCAGATCTCCACCTCCTGAGTAGCTAAGATTACAGAAGGCATTATATCTTCTTGATGGATTATTCTTTTTGCTAATATATTTATCCTCTTTATCTCTTATGACTAATTTTGGCTTAAAGTCTGTTTTGTCAGGTATGAATGTAGCTACCCTTGCTTGTTTTTGTCTTCCACTGCTTGGTATATAATTTCTATTCTTTCACTTTCAGTATGTGTTTCCTTGTCAGTGAGGGTGTCTCTTCCAGATAACAAATAAGTAGATCTTGTTTTGAATCCAATAATCTAGTCTATGACTTTTAATTAGAGAATTAAAGTCATTTATGGTTATCAAGGGGAGTTTGGTAATTCCTGTTGTTTTGTTGTATTTTTTATCGTTGATTCTATTATGATTTGTTCTTTTGCTCTCATTCATCTTAGGTTGTTGATTTATTGAGTTAAACATATTTGATTCTTTCCTCTTCACATGTATTTATAAATTCCTCATGAAATGTATTCTTTCCTGAGCTCTCATGTTTCTGACATATCTTTATTCCTACTTAGGGTATAGGATATTTTTCACAAAGCTGGCTTTGTAGTCGTGGATTGCTTTATTTTGCGCTTGTCTTTGAAGGTCTCTATTTCTTCATTGATTTTAAGTGATAAGTAGGATATGGTGCTCTTAATGGGCAGTTATTTACTATTGGGGCTTGACATATGTTATTCCATGCTTTTATAGCTTTTAGGGTTTCTGCTCAGAGGTTTGAAAAAAATTGTTTTTGCCTTTACACGAAGTTGACATTTTTCTCTTGCAGCTTTCAATATCTTTTTGTTGTTCTCTATTCTTGGAATTTTAACTGCAATGGGAAATGGAGAGATTCTTTTTGGTTATGTATATTTGGGATACCAAACGCTTCCTTTATTTCCCTAATAATTCCATTTAATCATTTTCCTATAACTTTAGATTTTTATCTTGCTCCTTCTTCTAACATGTAGATTCTTAGTTTTGTTCTCTTGATCATGACTCAGAATGCTTAAAAATCTGAGTTCACATTTACTTTTATTCCTTTATTGCTATCTGAATATAGTAGTCTCTCAACCTTGTCTTCAATACCCTATATGCTTTCTTCTGTTTGATATAGTCTATGATGATTGCCACTTCGTTTTTTATTTATTGAAGTTTTCATTTTCATCATTTCCTTTTTATTTCAAAATCACATAGCCTTGAGTTGCTCATCCATGTTACTGATTTGATGAAATTACTTCATTTAGCAGTATGTTTGAATTCTTTCTGAGGTCACAGTGTGTGTGTGTGTGTGTGTGTGTGTGTGTGTGTGTGTGTGTGTGTGTGTGTGTGTTAGTCCTAGGACTTGATCTCAGGACCTGGGTTCTGTCCATGAGGTTTTGTGCTCAAGGCTATCACTCTACCACTTAAGCCACAGCTCTACTTTTAGCTTTTCGATGGTTAATTGGAGCTAAAAGTCTCACCAACTGAGTTGTCTTCAAACTGTAATCCTCAGATCTCAGCCTTCTGAATAGCTAGGATTATAGTTGTGAGCTATATTACCAGTACCCAGCATCTCAATCAATTTTTTGGGGGGTCCGGTCGTGGGGCCTGAACTCTGGGCCTAGGTGCTCTCCCTCAGCTCTTCAGCTCAAGGCTAGTGCTCTAACACTTGAGCCACAGCACCACTTTCGGCTTTTGTCTTTTTGCTTATGTGGTGCTGAGGAATCGAACCCAGGGCCTCATGCATGCAAGGCAAGCGCTCTACCACTGAGCCACCTT
>NW_012277397.1:0-1777 GCF_000151885.1 Dipodomys ordii
TTTTTGCTTATGTGGTGCTGAGGAATCAAACCCAGGGCCTCATGCATGCAAGGCAAGCGCTCTACCACTGAGCCACCTTCCCAGCCCCATGATTTTGTTCTTTATAGCTAAGTTTTATGACTAGTTCATCGATATGTAAATAGCTCTACTGTATGTTGACTCTGATTCATTCAAATACATGTCCACATGTGGTATAACACAACATTTAGTTGTTCTAGGGTTTTTTTTTGAGACTATTGTGAATAAGATTATTTTCCTAGTTTGTTTATCAGCCCTTTCATTATTGATATATGGAAAAGTACATACTTTTTATATGCTGACTTTTTAAACTCAACTTCTTTGCTGACTCCATTTACGTTTATGAGATCTGAGAGTTTTTCTGGTAGCTTTTAGAGTGTTTTAAGTATAGGATTTAATCATTTCCCAATAGGGATAATTTGAGTTCTTTTTAATTTTTCTTTCTTCCTTCCTTCCTTCTCTCTCTTTTTTCTTTCTTCTCTCTTTTCTTCCCTCCCTCCCTCTCCCTCCCTCCCTCCTCCTTCCCTCCTTCCCTCCCTCCCTCCCTCCCTTCCTTCCTTCCTTCCTTCCTTCCTTCCTTCCTTCCTTCCTTCCTTCCTTCTCATTCTTTCTTTCTTGTCTATTGCTTCCTCCCCTTCTCTCCCCTCCTTTCCCCTTCCCTTCCCTTCCTTTCTCTGTTTCTCTCTTTTTCTCTTTCTTTTTGAGGCTTGTACTCAGGGCCTTGGGCTCTCAACTTTTTAAAAAGTTTTATTTATTTATTTAGTTAGTTAGTTAGTTGTGGGGCTTGAACTCTGGGCTTAGATGCTGTCCTTGGGCTCTTCAGCTCAAGGCAAGCACTCTACCATTTGAGCCACAGCTCCACTTCCAGTTTTCTAGTGGTTTATTAGAGATAAGAGTCTCATGAACTTTCATGCCCTGGCTGGCTTTGAACTGTGATACTCAGATCTCAGCCTCCTGAGTAGCTAGGATTACAGACCTGAGCCACCAGCACCCGGCTTTATTTATTTATTTTCATTGCCAAGGTGATGTACAGAGGGGTTAAAGTAAGTAAGTACCTTAAATAAGTAAGGTAATAAGTACATTTCTTGTCAAACTTGTTACCCTTTCCCTCATTTTCTTCTACTTCCCCTCCCTCCAACCCCCCCCCCCAGTTGTACAATTCATTTTTAACATTGTTTTGTGAATATTGCTGTTGCATTGGTTCTCCCTTGTTCTTTTTCTCACCATTCTGTTGTTTCCTCTTCCCTTTCCTAATTCAGATAAACATATATACAATACCAGGGTATCAAAATCAAATACAATGACAACAGGGGATACCATAGGAGGAAGAGCATACAAAAGAAACAAGAAATCCCATAATACTTAAAAACAATAACAAAGAAAAACATCTTGTGCCCATGCATTATTCACCATAGCTGAGATTTGGATCCAACTCAGAGGCCCCTCTGTAGATGAATGGATCAAGAAAATGTATATACATATATATGTACATATATACACATTTTCTTGATTATCTATCTATCTATCTATCTGAATTCTATGCTTCTATCAGAAAGAATGGCCCTGCCCCATTTGTAAGGAAATGGAAAAGACTTGGCAACCCAGATGCCCCTCAGTAGATAAATGGATCAAGAAAATGTGATATATATATATATATATATATATATATATACACACACACACACACACACGTGTGTGTGTGTGTGTGTGTGTGTGTGTGTGTGTTTGTAGTGCAATTCTATGCCTCCATCAGAAAGAA
>NW_012277398.1:0-1249 GCF_000151885.1 Dipodomys ordii
CTGAACTCTGGGTCTGGGCGCTGTCCCTCAGCTCTTCAGCTCAAGGCTAGCGCTCTACCACTTGAGCCACAGCACCACTTCCGGCTTTTTTCTTATGTGGTGCTGAGGAATCGAACCCAGGGCCTCATGCATTACAAGGCAAGCGCTCTACCACTGAGCCACCTTCCCAGCCCCTGTTCCCTCATCCTTAAGTCAGAACACCAGCCAATGGCTTTGGAATAAATTATTCAGGAAGAAAGTAAGGTACTAGGAAAGAGGAAGAAAAGGGGAAGAAATGTGAAGCTCTCTCTTTTTATACTAGTGATAACGTACTATACTTACTGTCCTTTATTTTTTATTCATTCAATACGTAGATATTAATGAGATAGCTCATTGATCAAAGAGCTTCCTTATCCTTATGGCATATATACATAATAAATACAGTATAGTTTAAGGATGAACTATAGTAATTTAACCATTCTCCTACTGAGGTATATCTATTACTTGCAAGAGCAAAAAATATTACTTGCGAGAGCAAGTAATGTTGGACGTGCGTAATTCTGCTTACATTTTTATCTGTGTTGTGAGTCAAGGGCACATAATTTGTAATTTTGACAGATCACTTGCAATGGCTCTTCAACAACAATGTATAAGAATGCTTTTAACTTGTTCAGTAATGTCAGGGAATTGAGAACATCTGGGTATGTGTGAGTTATAAAATCAAAGCCAACAAAGACAAGACAAAACCTGGAACTTAAATCCACCCAAAAGAGATAGTGGCAGCTTCTTACCTGTTGCATCTGCGTATAAGATCTTCTCATCACTACTTTGAAAATTACAGGAAAGAAAAAGTTTCCTTCCTTCAATTTTATCAATTTGGCTGTTTATCACACTAACAGAACAAAGAGGGATAGGTCTACAGAAGAAAAAAAAGAAGAAAGTGAGTTTTTACCAAACACTGAAAGATGATCAAGTACATGATACAGAATTTTCTGAAACTTGACACAGGTGAGCATGGACTTCCTTAGTTAAAATATTCCTTACAAACATTTATAAACACTCAATTCTCCAATAGCAACATTTAAAAAATCGATCTTACCAGGCACCGGTGGCTCATGCCTGTAATCCTAGCTACTCAGGAGGCTGAGACATGAGGATCATGGTTCAAAGCCAGCCCGGGCAGGAAAGTCCGTGAAACTCTTATCTCCAATAAACCACCAGAAAACCAGAAAAGCCAGAAGTGGTGCTGTAGCTCAAGTGGTAGAGTGCT
>NW_012277399.1:0-1863 GCF_000151885.1 Dipodomys ordii
CGCTCTACCACTTGAGCCACAGCGCCACTTCTGGCTTTTTTCTTTTTGCTTATGTGGTGCTGAGGAATTGAACTCAGGGCCTCAGGCATGCAAGGCAAGTGCTCTACCACTGAGCCACCTTCCCAGCCCTGTGTGTACATTTTTAATAATATATTCCTGGGACCCAACCTCTATGTATTTTTTTTAACCTTTTTTTTTTTTTTTGTCTGTCCTGGGGCCTGAACTCTGGGCCTGGGTGCTGTCCCTCAGCTCTTCGGCTCAAGGCGAGCGCTCTGCCACTTGGGCCACAGTGCCACTTCCAGCTTTTTCTGTGTTTGTGGTACTGAGGAATCAAACCCAGGGCTTCATGCCTGCTAGGCAAGCACTCTACCACTGAGCCACTTTCCCAGCCCTGTTCTTTTACATTTGAAGTGGTCAGATCTCTGAAGTGAAAACGTATACAGTACAGAAGAATTGTGTAGTTTTAATGGCAGCATCACATTTAACTTGGAATACGACTCATGTTTTTAAGTACGTGCTTCTAATCTAGTGTCTCTGGGCCTTTACAAACCATTAACAGATGCCCTTGTCTGACTCTCAGTTGTAGTGTACAACATTGTGTTGCTGTTCAAAAAAGATTAATTTTGGGCTGGGAACATGACTTAGTGGTGGAGTGCTTGCCTAGCATGCGTGAAGCCTTGGGTTCAATTCCTCAGTACCACATACACAGAAAAAGCCGGAAGTAGAGCTGTGGCTCAAGCGGTAGACCACAAGCCTTGATCAAAAAGGAAGCTCAGGGACAGTGTCCAGGCCTTGAGTTCAAGCCCCAGGACTTGTAAAAAGCAAAAAGCCAGGCACCAGTGGCTCATGCCTGTCATCCTAGCTACTCACGAGGCTGAGATCTAAGGATTGCAGTTAAAGCCAGCCCAGGTAAGGAAAGTCTGAGACTCTTATCTCCAATGAACCACCAGAAAACTAGAAGTGGTGCTTTGGCTCAAGTGGTAGAGTGCTAACCTTGAGCTGAAGAGCTTAGGGACAGCGCCAGGCCCAGAGTTCAAGCCCCACAACTGACAAGAAAGAAAAAAAAAAAGAATTTTGTTTGAATAACTTTAATGTTGAAAGAGCCTGGCCGGCTAGTAAGGTAGCCCAGTGATAGAGTGCTTGTCTTGCATGCATGAGGTCCTGGGTTCGATTCCTTAGCACCACATAAGGAGAAAAGGCCAGAAGTGGCTCAAGTGGTGCAGCTGTAGCCTTGAGCTGAAGAGCTGAAGGACAGCGCCCAGGCCCAGAGGTCAGGCCCCATGACTGACCAAAAAAAAAAAAAGAAAGAGCCCGGCTTCCTGTGCTCTGTGTTTGGAGGTCCCTCCAGCTGCTTCATGCTATGGAAGGGTGGCTTCTGTGTGTGCTGCAGTGTTCTGACTGTGTTCTGCATTTCAGGAAACCATACTGGAACATTTGCATAAGTCTATAATATACACCTCTCACACAGTGGAAGCTACAGTTTCTGCTCTTCAGTCTTTGGACGTTGGGGGGAGGGTGTGTATGTGTGTGTGTGTTGCTGTTATCATCGTTTGGAAAGAAGCACGCTTAGTTATTGTGAAACACAGTCTCTGGAGACCAGCCTTAGGCCTAGCCACATCTTCAGAGGCATTGGTTGTAGTGAACACTTTTCTTTCACGTGGTGTTACTTCAGTTTAACTCAATGTATATTTGGTTAGTTGTGGTTCCTGCCTTTCATAATGATGTAGATTAGACTTTAAGCCTTTATGCCTAGAAAACCAGGATTCTTTAAGATGCATCAGATTTTTTTTTTTTTTTGGGTCCGGTCATGGGGCCTGAACTCTGGGCCTGGGTGCTGTCCCTCAGCTCTTCAGCTCAAGGCAA
>NW_012277400.1:0-7034 GCF_000151885.1 Dipodomys ordii
GGCAGGACCCCTGGGCATTTGTGCTCAAGGCTGTTATTCTACTACTTCAGATGCATCTCCATTTCCAGCCTTATGAAACATAATCCTCAAATCTCAGTCTCCTGGATTACTAGGATTACTGGCATTGAGGTAATCTTGTGTCCTTGTCTTGGGGTTCATTTTGCTTAGCTTCAGGTTATATGGTTATATGTTCATAGCTTTTGACCTCTTCTGCTTGTCCTAGACATATACTAGTTATTGCAGATAAGGGAAACCATGGGACCTATGTTTCTTTGGGCCTGTCTTACTTCACTTAATATAATTTTTTTCAAGTCTTTCCATTTCCTAACAAATGTATATATGTATATGTATATATATATATATATATATATACACATACACACTACATTTTCTTCATCCATTCATCTACTGAGGGGATATCTTAACTATGGTGAATAATGCTGCAATAAACATAGTTGTGCTGTTAGCTTTAGTACGTCCTTGTTTGTGATCATTTGGGATCATTTGAAGATTTGTTGTTGGGGGATATAATATTTTTAGTTCTAAGTATATTTTAGATATGAGACCCTTGTCCAATAGAAAGCCTAGGCTTTCTATTGATCTTGCTAGCTATGTCCTTTGCCATGCAGAAGCTCTGCAGTTTCATGCAATCCCATTTGTCCAGCCTTTCTTTGAATTGTTGTGTTTCTGGGTCTCTTTTAAGGAAATTTCAGGCTGTGCCAAAGAGCTCTAGAGTTTCTCCTATTTATTGCTCTAATGTTTTCAGGATGTTTGCTTTGACTTCAAGGTCTTTGATCCATTTGGAGCTGATTCTGGTGCAGGGTGATATATAAGGATCTAGCTTTAGTTTTCTAAAGGTGTTTAACCAAGAACTCCCCTATAACCCAGCAATCCCACTTTTGGGCATTTACCCAAATGATCACAAGCAAGGACATATGAAAGCCACCAGCACAACTATGTTTATTGCAGCACTATTCACCATAGCTAAGATATGGAACCAACCCAGATGCCCCTCAGTAGATAAATGGATCAAGAAAATGTGGCATATATACGCAATGGAATTCTATGCCTCCATCAGAAAGAATGACACTGCCCCAGTTGTTAGGAAATGGAAAGACTTGGAAAAAGTTATACTAAGTGAAGTAAGCCAGGCCCAAAGAAACATAGGTCCCATAGTTTCTCTTATCTGAAATAACTAGTATATGTCTAGGACAAGCAGAAGAGGTCAAAAGCTATGTACATATGACCATATAACCTGATGCTAAGCAAAATGAACCCCAAGATACGGACACAAGAGATTTTATCTTTCTTGTTGTTCTTTTTAATGTACTTAAAATGTAGTCTGTGATTTTTTTCTTTGTATGTTCTTTCCCCATTCAACATTCTTATCCATCCCTCTCCTACCTGCCCCTTCCCTCATTCTAATTAATTTTGTAGAATATACACTAAATTCTTGTCTGCCTCTTCATTAATCTACCCTTTTCTCCTTGACACAACCCCACACCCCACCCATTTACAGTACCGACTCAAAGTGTCTTATGTACATAGGATAAAAGTCTCATAATAAAAGACTGGTTTGTAAACAGTTTTCTGAAATAGTAACTGCAGAGAGTGCATCTAATAAATAAATGATTAGAGGAAAGAAAAGAAAAGAAGATGACAGCAATATATTTTTTTGAAATCTGGACTATAACCAAAACTGGGTACTCTGTATCATTTTCTAAATAAGTGGAAAAAGGTGGAAAAGCAGCTGTTTACCACATGTGATTCTCTAGAGGTTTAGGAACTGCTAGCATTATGTTTGGGAAATAATGCTGAATGGCCAGAATAGGTAGGGAGACTAAAGAAGACAGAAATCATGGTATGAAGTCAGGATGGACCACGTAGGAGTGTGTGGGGGGGGAAGGTAGGGACAGTGAATTGGGATGGAGAGGGAATGATGGAGGACACATTACTTTTAAAAAGCTGTGAAGTAGGGGCTGGGAAGGTGGCTCAGTGATAGAGTGCTTGCCTTGCATGCATGGGGCCCTGGGTTCCATTCCTCAGTACCACATAAGCAAAAAAAAACCCAGAAGTGGTGCTGTGACTCAAGTGGTAGAGCTCTAGCCTTGAGATGAAGAGCTGAGGGACAGCACCCAGGCCCAGAGTTCAGCCCCCACTACTGACCAAAAAAAAAAAGCTGTGAAGGGCTTGGGGGATGACTCTTAAGGGAACAGAGGGAGTGAAGTGGTATTAGACATAATGGACTGGACAAAATTTGCCAAGAATGGTCAAGGAGTTGTTTGACTATTTATTTAATGAGAGCTTAGATGAGGAACTGATGTGCAGCCAGATCAGGTGCCTTGTTTTATTGCACTTCAGTTTATTACATTCACAGCTACTGTGTTTTTTTTAATGAATTGAAGATTTGTTGGTAACACTGAAATGAATAAACCTATCAGAACCATTTTTCTCCAGCAGCATCAGATGCTCATTTTCTTTTTTTAAAGTAAGCTTTTTTATTGTGAAAATACTGTACAGAGGAGAGGTTACAGTTACATGAGCAAGGTAATGAGTACATTTCTTATCAAGCATTGTTGCCTCCTCCTTTGTTTTTCCTCTACCATCCCTTCCCTCCCATCTCCACAACTACACTCCCACCCCCCTGCATTTTAAAGTGCGTTTTTTGACATAGCGTCGTGTACATATCATTGTTGCAATTGCTCAACCTGTATCCCTGTTTAAACAATTTGAACAGATGTTCATTTTCTAGCTGTAGTTCCAATATTTAAAATGTGTTCATTACGATGGTGATCTGTACTGAGTAATCTTTAATGGTATAATTGAATTTGTTTGTGGACACAGTGAACTGGGCTGCCAGAAATTAGTCAATGGATGTTGTGTGTATCCTGAGAGATCCAACTGGTCACTGTCCCACCTTTCTTTACCCAGACATTTTTTGCTTTTATTGTAAAGATGTTATACAGAGGGGTTACAGTTACATGAGTAAGGCAATGAGTACATTACTTGTCTTGTAGATCATTGTTACCCCTTCCCTTCCCTTATTATTGTCCCACTATCCATTCCCTCTCCACCCCCTACACTCCTCCCACACCCCCACTAATGTTTTAAAGTTCGTTTCCAATATAATGTCCTGTGGGTATCATTGTTGCAATGAGCCATCTTGTGTCTATGTCATTGTTTCACCATTTTGTTATGCACCTTCTCCTCCCCAGATTAGATGCAGGTACCAAAATCAAGTACAGAGACAACAGAGGATATGCCATAGGGGGAAGAACATACAAAGGAAACAAAAAATCACATAGTACATTTAAAACAACAACAAAGACAGACCTCTTGTGTCCCTATCTTGTGGTTCATTTCACTTAGTATCATCTTATTTGGTCATATATATATATATATATATATATATATATATATATATATAGCTTTTGAACTTTTTAGCTCACCTGATATGATTATCCTATACATATACTAATTGTTGTGAATATGGGAAACCATGGGACCTAAATTTCTTTTGGACTGCCTTACTTCACTTAATATGATTTTTTTCTAAGTCTTTCCATTTCCTAACAAATGGGGCAGTGTCATACTTTCTGATGGAAGCATAGAATTCCCCTATGACCGAATAATTCCACTTTTGGGCATGTATCCAAATGAAAACAAACAAGGCCATATTAAAGCTACCAGCACAACTATGTTCATTGCAGCATTATTTACCATAGCTAGATATGGAACCAACTCAGATGCCCCTCAGTAGATGAGTGGTTAAGAAAATGTGATAAATACACACACACACACACACACACACACACACACAATGGAATTCTATGCCTAGACTTCTTTTGCCCTGAAACATATACCTACTTTAATTGGACCAACAAATGATCCTGTAATGACTTTAAACTTTCAAATGCAAGGACAAATCACATGTGTCTCACTTTAGGCTTTGTGAGAAATGCATGGTAAATGTAGAGACAGGCTAAAAGCTAAGTCTCCTGTGCCCAACAGCCATGCTGGAAGGGAAGGGAAAGGTTCTTGAGGTAAATTAAAAATAGATTGCAGGAAATATATAACTCAGAAGAAATCAAACAACTTTTGTGATCATATGAAAACAGCTATTGTGGCACAGGTAGAAAAATCCAACAATGTACCTTTAATCTAAAGCCAAATCTCAAAATAAGGCTCTAAGTCTTCAGATCTCTGAAGGATGAGTGAGATGAGGAAACTGTTGATGCTGCTAGCAGAGATTAGTTTGATAAGCAGTAAGGGAAGAAGCTTATGTCCATCACCTGAAAGAACAAGAAGTGAAGTAGCTAGTGCTCATGTAGAGGCCAACTAGTTATCCAGCAGGTCTACTTAAGATCACCGATGATGCTAGCTTGGATACAAAATGGATTTGCACTGAACAGAGCATCTTACCATGTGAGGAAGATGCCATATAGGATGATCATAGTTAGAGTTCAAAGCTTCAATGAACAGTCTGAATAATAAAGCTAGTGACTAAGTTGAAGCCAGTACTCATTTATCATTCTGAGAGTCCTAAGGCTTTTAGAATTGTAGCCCTTCTCTTCCTAGCACAGAGGAGAATTACTCCCTAAGAATGGAGGGACATTTTCTTACTCCCCAACCCTACAACTAGAGCAACAAAGCTTCAGTAATAAGGCAACATGGTTGACTGAAAATTTTAACCTAATTGTTTGAGAACCACTGCTTAGGAAAAAAACAAAAATTCCTTATGCTCCTGTTAATTGATAATGGACCTGGCTACTCAAAAGCTCTTCAGAAGAGATATGAGAGTCATGTGTTTATTCCTACTAATAGCACATCCTTTTCTGTTGTCATGGGACAAGGAGAGATTTTAAATTTTCAAGCTTTATTAATTAAGCATATTTTCCCATAAGAAATAGCTCTATAGATCGTGATTTCTCTGATAAATGTGAAGAAAAGTGGAGAATCCTCTCCATTCTAGAGTTCTTTAAGGATGCTTGTAACTCATAAGAAAAGGTCCACCATAATTTACTTTTCTTCTTTTAAAAAATTAACTTTAAGTAATTATACAAAAATGTTTTAATTCAACCAATTAGTTTAATTATTTACTATTGGGGCTCGAACTCAGGGGCTACACTGTCCCTGAACTGTGTTGCTAGCATTCTACCTCATGAGCCACAGCTCCATTTCTGGCTTTTTGGTGAGTAATTGGAGAGATGAGCCTCATAGTCTTTCCTGACTGGCTTCAATCCATAATCCTCCAGATCTCACCCCCCTGAGTAGCTAGAATTACAACTCTGATCCTGTAATTGACTCACAAATCAGTTTATTAAGAATAATACATCTTGATCAATATTATCCCTTTCATTGTTTTCCCCCATCTTTCCCAACCCTATTCACAAATATTAATTTACAGGTAAAAACACATTTTCCTATAGTAATAATAATATTTAATTAAGTACAATTATTAAAATGTCACATTATTGCATACTTGATAGATTTCAATATACTGTAATTATAACTATTACATACCCTGGAGAACAAAAATATTATGCATTACTTTGTTGTTGTATTTATTTTAATATGGTCAGCTGGAACCAAACACAATAACTTCAAAATGTACTTAATTTTTATATCTTCAACTCTATTTGTATTCTCTTATTAAAGAAAATTGTTTTGTAGTAGGTATAGTGGCTTAAGCCTAAAATCCTAACTACTTAAGAGGTATAGACTATTCAAGGACTGATTAATCTCAACCAATGGCTGTGTGTGATGGCACTTCACCAATTATCCCAGCTCAATGACCTGGTGCAGTGGCCTCTGCCTGTCATCCTCAGTAAACAGGGAACTAAAAGGTGAAGGATACCAGCCCAGGCCAGTTCTGGTATGAAGGAGAACATACCTTGAGGACAAAGGTCAAGAAGTATGCCTCAGGTGGTAAAGGGTCTGACTTGTAAGCATAGAACTCTGAGTTGAATTCCCAGTACTGTCAAGACTTGCTTTTCTGTTTGATTAACTTAAAAAAAACCATATATTCTAAGTTAAACTAATAAAGCATGTTTTCGATGAACTAAAATTGAGAAGAACAGGGAGAAAGCATTGATTGCCCTCTCCTAGATATCCAAATATCTCATTTTCTTGGAAGCCATTTGTTGACCATTTGTAGTGTGCCCTCTGTGACCACTCATTGTAGTTTCATCCCCTGTCAACACCACACACAGACTCTGGAAGGAATCCTTGCCTTTGTTTCTTTTTTTTTTTTTTAATTTTTATTTGCAGGTACTTTTATTGTTTGTTTGTTTGTTTTTGGGTTTTTTTTGGGGGGGGTCCGGTGGTGGGGCCTGAACTCTGGGCCTAGGCACTGTCTCTCAGCTCTTCAGCTCAAGGCTAACACTCTACCACTTGAGCCACAGTGCCACTTCTGGCGTTTTTCTTTTTGCTTATGTGGTGCTGAGGAATCGAACCCAGGGCCTCAAGCATGCAAAGCAAGCGCTCTACCACTGAGCCACCTTCCCAGCCCCTTGCCTTTGTTTCTTCTTGGCACATTCTCTTCTGTATCATGTTTTGGCCTTTCTTCATCTATCGGTTCCAGTTATTTGACTGTTCAGTTTTAGTTATCCTGAAATATAAGAAAAAATTCTGTATGTGAATTGACACCAATGAAATTTTAGCATGTCAAAAACAATTCAGAATTTTTCTGTGATGTGAGATTTGCACACACTGATATGCCACTTGTTTTAAAATTCAATTTTAATGATATGTACTAAGAGTCTTTGAGGAAATCTATTGAGAATCTCTATTATGATTAACTGGAATATGCTGTCAGATCTGTACTCTCAGCGGGAAAATAAAACACATCCCTTAACTAGGGGATTTATTCTTTATAATTCACCCAGCTACAGGATATACATAATATATACACACAAATATATATAGAGAGAGATATAGATATATGGATATAGATACATATCATGGATTCCAAGATTTCTTTTTTTTTTTTTTTTTTTTGGGTCCAGTCTGGCATTTTGCCTCTTCCTTCCTGA
>NW_012277401.1:0-7249 GCF_000151885.1 Dipodomys ordii
TGGAAAGTGGGGTCTGCCCACCCTGGGCAACTCGCTTTGGCCTGGGAGTTCATGCATATTAGAGACTCTGCTTTGGGCATTGATAGAGCATGAAGAGTTCTGGGAGAAGACATAGGAATTGAGCTTTGCTGTTTGGGGAGAACATTCTAGGTGGAGGCAGCTGTGTGGACAGAGGTGTGGAAGTAGACATGTTTGGGATATGCTCAGTTACTGTGTTCACCTGGATGGGGTTCAGGATTGGGTAGAAAGATAGGTTTCTTTTCTTTTCTTTTCTTTTTGTTTTTTGGCCTGGCTCCATCTGGACTGTGATTCTCCTACTTATGCTTCCTGGGTAGCTGGGATTACAGGTGTTTAACCACCATGCTCAGCTTTGGAAAGCTAAGTGTCTGATTGTGAAAGGTCTGGAATGATGATGCATTGTGAAATGAGCCCTGGAGGCTTGGAGTGGGTATGTCTGTTCTGCTCTGGCTATACTAGTGGTAATGGGAAGGGAGGGGTGTGTTCAGGGTCTGGGGAGGTGCAGGCTGCTTTGTGGAGCAGCAGCTGAGAGTGAGAGGGAGGGAGGGAGGAGGCCGAGGTAGCAGATTTCTCACTGAGAGTGGAGCTGGAGAACGGTAGGGATGGGGAAGATGGGTTTCTGTGCTGTTAGGGTTTGAACCCAGGGTCTTCCCCAGGCCTCGTGTGATTGTGAGATGTGTAGAATTCGGGGGTGCTTGTTAGCCATCAGGGTGAGGGGTGCCTGCTGAAGGTGAGGAACCCTAGGGAAAACCAGCAAGATCCTGTATATGCAGTTTCTCTCCTGCTTCTGTATATCTTTCTTCTTTGACCTCCACAGGATCCAGGCTGCAGGAGCTTCATTCTAGAGAGGCCCAGGGCAGAAGGTTGCCTGGGATAGAAAGCAGCTGGCTGTAGGTAAATGAGACCTTGTTAGTCTACCATGTACAAACAACATAGGAGCCGGGCACCCATGGCTCACACCTGTAAACCTAGCTACTCAGGAGGCTGAGATCTGAGGATCACAGTTTGAAGCCAGTTTGGATGGGAAAGCCAGTGAAACTCTTATCTCCAGTTAACTGCCAGAATGTCAGAAGTGGAGCTGTGGTTCAAGTGGTGGAACAGCAGGTCACTGTAAGTTTCACACTCACAGAGGAGCTGGCCAGTGGTAGCCCTGGCTTGTGGCCTGGGCTTGTGGCCACCCCAGCCCACAGATGTGTCTGAACATAACTCCATCTCTAACATGGTTTCCTGCTTTTGTGGAGGATGGGGTTTCCTCTAACTATTTTGGCTACAGGCTTGGTTGAGGGGAGGGGCTGTGACCAGCTGGGCCCCTCCCTCCATGCCAGAGGAAGACTCAAGAGCAAAGACCTCAAATTCGTGACATTGGTGGGCTCTCCCCACATAGGGCCGCCCAGCTGGATTTCTTGCCAGTAGATCTCATAATAGCCTGGCCCAGGATTCTCAGCCTCTCGTTCCTTCATGCCCCATCCTGAAATCTCAGCAGCTAAGCAGGATGGTGAGGCAGCTATAGGCCACAGCAGATGGAGGCCAGAATGAGCAGAAGGAACACTTGGGTCTCTGATGTCTTTACTGCTGCTGTGGGGAGCAGGAGAGTGGGAGCATTTGTGGATAAGAACAGAGCCTGGGCTATCCTCCATGCTCAATCCTCCTCCCTCTGCCTCCTGGCTAGCTGGGATTACAGGCATGTACCACTGCACCCAGCCTTCCTGAATAGCTCTGTAGAGTCCAATCTTCCTGGGTGGAAGGGATTCACCCCGTGTTCAGCCCCAAGAAGGAAAGCACAGGTATGTTCCAACACCTGCCCCCCTTCCTCTCCCCCACTGCCATGCTCCTCAGGTTCCAGAGCAGCCATCAGAGCTGTACAGAGAGAGACGCTGAACTTCAGGCAAGAGTTGGGGAAGCCAAGTTGGAAGGTGTGTGTGACACTGTGGGCTGGGAATTAGCTGGTAAGGGACCTTGGGTGGCCTACTCCAAAGCACTCTGCTGCAAGGTTTCAGAAGTGGGGCACAAGGAAGACTGCTTCTAGAAAAGAAAAAAATGCACCCCAGGTGGAAAGCTTTGCCTGCACTGAGGGGCAGGCCCGGCTCCCCGAGCTCCGCAGCACAAAATCCCACTCAGGCCTGGTCAGTGCCAGTGGGCTCCACAAGCCCCCCAAATTTTAAGGAGGTGTCTAACGGCATGGGTGCCATCTTCATCACTGTCCCTTGACTCCGAGGGTGAGAGACACCCTGCAGGGGTGGGGTCAGGGGTCCTGTGGGGGACTCTCTGGACAGGAGGTGATGGGCCGCCTGGGTTATCCAAGTGCATAGGAAGCAGGGAGGGAAGGCGAGCACAGTCTGTTATTAACTCCAGGGAAAGAGAGCAGGGTTCAGGAAGGAAGCATGAGGGTACACCCTGCTGTACCCCGGGAGTGGCTCCACCCCAAGGTCAGTGGGGGAGGTGGTGGCCAGCATGGGAGGGGGGTGCTGCTTCCCAGTAGGCGCAGGGGGAACCACACAACCCGAGTGACCTTTGCTGCAGATGGCCTGCGTCCCCTGTCACCTGTGGCTTTGCCCTGCCTGCTCTGTCCGGGACCTCTGCAGGACCTGAGCCCTGGGCTCATTTCCCCTCAGCTTGACCATTGTTCTCTGTATCCTGTCTCCTGGCTATGACCACCTCAGAGCTTCAGCACTGTCATTAGTGTGTGTGTGTGTGTGTGTGTGTGTGCACACTGGGACTTGAACTCAGGGCCTAAGCACTGTTCCAGTGTTTCTCTGTGCTCAAGGCGAGTGCTGTACCACTTGAGCCACAGCACCACTTCCAGTTTTTTCTGAGTAGTTTGTTGGAGTTAAGAGTCTCACGGATTTCCCTGCCCAGGCTGGTTTTGAACTGCAATCTTCAACTCTCAGCCTCCTGAGTAGCTAGAATTACAGTGTGACCCACCAGTGCCCAGCATGTGAAGGGATTTTTAGATGGCCCCAGGAGCTGAGAGAGTGACTAAGTCCCTGTTTTTAGCTGTCATCCAGCGTCAGTAGGTGGGACCTGAGCAGATGTCACATTTGTGTCTCTGTCACGGGCCATGCACCTAGCGCTGCCCGAGCCTGCAGGGCACAGTGGAGGTAGACAGGACAGTGACCAGGATCCAAGGTGGAGATGGAGGCACGCGTGGAAGCCTGGCCTCCAGCAGGCCCGGGGCCTCATAAGTGGAGCAGTTTGGTCTCTGGGATGTGAGTGGCCCTCCAGAGGGACAGGGACAGGAAATGAATGAGCTGGTCATGGTGGCTGGAGGAGCTAGGAGCAGAGCCCAGCCTGGTCAGGCGGTCACCAGAACACGATGGCCCTCAACAGTATCTCCACAGGACTGGAGGCCGGAGGCAAGGACAGGCCATCACAGCCATGCAGATGAGGGCTGAGGGGGGTTAGAATAGGGTGAGGGTTTAGAGGGCACAGGGCGGGGAGAGGGAGGCACTGGAGAGATGCTACAAGAAAGCCCAACCACGTTCTTAAACTTTCTTCCTTTGAAGGCTTTTGTTTTTGCAGTACTAGGATTTGAACTCAGGGTCTTGTGCTGGCTAAGCAGATACTTTACTACTTTAGCCATGCCTCCAGACCAGCATTTTGCTGCCTAACCAGAGATGGACTCTTGGACTTTTCTGACTAGGCTGACTTGAACTGTGATTCTCCAGATGTCAGGAGGAGATGATTACAAGCATGTGCCACCATTTTTACATTGGTTGTTTCCATGGTTATTTCCAAGGTAGGTTCTGGTTTATCCCTGGGCTACCTGGGTCTCAGTCCTCTTGACCATCCCTGAATTACAGGGACAGATCGGTGTGTGCCTGTGTGTTTCTTCTGTAGCTGAGATGACAGGTACACACCACCATGTCCACCCATTGGTTGAGATGAGGGTTCTCAAATTTTTCTACTTTAGTTGCTGTGGAGGCTTAAGCCTCTGCCCTAGTCCTATAGGCATTTCTTTTCTTTCTTTCTTTCTTTTTTTTTTCTTTTGTCAGTCATGGGTCTTGAACCCTGGGCCTGGGCACTGTCCTTGAGCTCTTCAGCTCAAAGCAAATGCTCTACCACTTGAGCCACAGTACCACTTCTGGTTTTCTAGTGTTTAATTGGATATAAGAGTCTCACGGACTTTCCTGCCCAGGCTGGCTTTGAACTGGTATCCTCTGATCTCAGTCTCCTGAGTAGCTAGAATTACAGGCATGAGCCACTGGCGCCTAGCTTAGGCATTTCTTTGAATTGACCTAATTCTTATAAAAGTTGCCTCTTGGGATGGGAATGTGGCTTAGTGGTAGAGTACCCACCTAAGCATGCATGAAGCCCTGGGTTCGATTCCTCAGTACCACATATATAGAAAAAGCCAGAAGTGGTGCTGTGGCTCAAGTGGTAGAGGTCTAGCCTTGAGCAAAAGCAGTTCAGGGACAATGCTCAGGCTCTGAGTTCAAGCCCCAGGACTGGCAAAAAAAAAGTTTCCTCTTGGGCTATGCGATGAGTATTTGGATGCTGTGTGGAGTTAGGACATGCGTCAGACAGTCTCTGTCTCTTGGGATCCTGGGCTTCCAGGCCCAGGCTCCTGTCCTGTCTGCTCACGAGAGGTGAGAGAAGGTGGCCAAGTGCCAGGACAGCAGGGGAGGAAGAGGCGGGCTGGGTGACAGCCCCACCCAGGCCAGCTCTTCGGACGCCGCCTGGCATCAATGGGACCATTTATGACTTATTTTTATTTGGCTGTTTGCAGGGTTAGCGGAACACAGACAGAGTCATTTTATAAGCAAATAAGCCCGGATCCTGGCGGTGGCAGGAGAAAACAGCCATGAACCCACTGTGGCCTGGGCAGTGGGGCTCCCCACTAACAGAAACTTTCCAGCCTAGTGGTCTCCGGCAGGGGGGATTGCAAAAGGAGTGTTTTATTTTATGTTTAGTTTTTACCTGTCCTAGAGCTTGAACTCAGGGCCTGGGCACTGTCCCTGAGCTGTTTTGCTCAACCATAGCTCCATTGCTGCCTTTTTGGTGGTCTGTTGGAGATAAGTGTCTTACAAACTTTCCTGCCCCGGCTGGCTTCAAACTGTGATCCTCAGATCTCAGCCTGGGATGACAGGTGTGAGACACTGGTGCCCAGGGTGATCACCTTGATTCCATGTTTGGTTAGCTAGAAGAGCAGCCAGCTCTGCCACTCCATGCCAGACACGCAAGAAAACGAAACGCTCTTGGGTTTCTGATGAAGCTCATGTCCCTTGATTTAGTCCTCAGGGGCTTGGTTATTTTGCCAAAATTAAGCAAATTTTCTGAGAGAAAAATAAAATCCAAATGGCATTCATGTCCTGTACAGGCCAGTCAGCGAGGGGATGTGGAGCTGGTCAGTTCAGGCTATTTTTCTTTTCTTTTTGTTTTTGTTTTTTTGTCATAGGGCTTGAACTCTGAGCCTGAGCACTGTCCCTCAGCTCTTCAGCTCAAGGTGAGCGCTCTACCACTTGAGCCACAGCACCACTTCTGGCATTTTGCTGGGTAATTGGAGATTCAAATCTCAAGGACTTTCCTTCTTAGGCTGGATTTGAATCTTGATCCTCAGATCTCAGCCTCTGGAGTAACTAGGATTACAGTCCATCTAGCTAACTTTTTTTCATCTCAATTACTATGGGTATTAGAGAAATCAATCTCCACATTAATTGTCCAAACAGCTGGGGACTGCACTTTTGTTTGTTTATCTGTTTTTGTTTTTGTTTTTTGGGTCCAGTCATGGGGCCTGAACTCTGGGCCTGGGCGCTGTCCCTCAGCTCTTCAACTCAAGGCTAGCGCTCTACCACTTGAGCCACAGTGCCACTTCCGGCTTTTTTCTTTTTGCTTTTGTGGTGCTGAGGAATCGAACCCAGGGCCTCAGGCATGCAAGGCAAGCACTCTACCACTGAGCCACCTTCCCAGCCCAACACCTTATTTAAAATACAACAACAACAACAACAAAAGATTAGAGGCATGAGATAAGTGATTGAGCACCTGTGAAGCTAGTAGCAAGTCCAGGTTCAAAGTCACTGTTGTCAAACAAACAACACCCTTTCCCATTCCCACCTTCTCCTCCAGCCCCCAAGCACCCTCCCCCAAAACAAAGTTTAACAAAAACCCAGCAAAGCTTTTCACAGAGTAAAATTACCATTTTAGCAGTTCCAGAACAAACAGCTATCCTAGCGGAAGCATTCATGAATTGAGCAGCACTGAATAGAGGCCTATCTTGGTCCATGACTGATGTACTAGCAAAATCTCTATTAGGGGAAATAACACTTTAAAAGATGGTTTAAATGGAGGTGTAATTTACCTCTGGTAAAGTGTCATGTAAGTGCACAGATGAATGCATGGGCACTCATAAATGTGTACATATAGCCACCACACCCAGGACACAGAACCGCTCCAGCTGCCCCTTGATGATGACTCCTCTCCAGGGCCAGTCCTAGAGGTCACCTTCCTGTCCTTTGTCTTTCTCAGAGCATCGGGCAGATGGGTTCACACCACACATGAGCTGGGCTGCTTTTACTTGGCAAGAAGCTCAAATGCACGTTGTATCTGAGGGGAGGTGCCCAGCATCATTGCATGCATCTTCTGCAGGGTCACAAGCACTGTCTGCATTGTTGCATGCACTGATCCTTTGTGTGGCTGCACAGTATTGGGTCACCTGAACTTCTGCAGCCTGTTCAGTTACTTGGGTCTCCAGTCTGGGGCGCCTCTGAACAAAGACATGGATGCTTTTTTTTTCTTTTTTTCTGCTACTGGGGCTTGAACTCAGGGCCTAGGTGCTGTCTCTTTGAGCTTTTTTGACACAGCTTCACTTCTGGTTAGAGCATCCGGCTGCAAGCCTTTAAAAAAATTATTTAAAGACAATCCCGAGAAGTCGTACCTCCTTCTCCCCTGTATCCCCCCAACCCCCATGAAAGGCAGCTAACGTGTTGTCCTTTTCCGCTGCATTTGCAGAACAGGCTCCTCCTACAGGCGCTGCTCCCGCCCCCAAAGCCGCAGATCCATCTCCAGGATTGGATGCTATGGAAGGGGGCGTGACGCCCAGCGGCTAGTAGGCGTGGCTAATCGCTGGCCGTAAATACCGCGCCACATGGCACAGTCTAGCCAAGGCGGGGCAGAGGCAGTGTACGAGAAGGCGCAGGCGCATTGAAGGTGGGCACCCACCGTGGCCTTCCCGGAGACTTCTCGCGAGACCCTGTGGGGCGGGGCTCCGGCGGCGGGGGCGGGGCTGCGCCTGGGG
>NW_012277402.1:0-1977 GCF_000151885.1 Dipodomys ordii
ATATATATATATATATATATATATATATATATATATATATATATATATATGAAAATGGGTTAAGTTTGACTGATGTTACATACACTACATGCTATTCTATTCCAGCTCTAGGATTTGATTGCAAGGTTTATTTGTTGTACCTAGTCAATGAACTGTTACCAAATTCCTTGAAGAGTATACAGGTACTAGAATCTCGAATGAGATAATTTTATATGTGTAATAATTGGTAAGCTCAGTATTTTTTAAAGTTTTTTTATTGTAAAGATACTATACAGAGGGTTACAGTTACATGAGCAAGGTAATGAGTACATTTCCTATTGAGTATTGTTTCCTCCTCCATTGTATTCCCCCTACCATCCCTTTGCTCCCTACTTTCACTGCTGTTCTTTTTTTTAAAAAAAATTGTGGTTAAGTGATTACATAATTTCCCAAATTTCAAAGTATTGTGGAATAATGATGCTCATTTAAACTCACAAGTTCATTCTAACTTTCCTGGGGCAAATTTTCTATCAAAGTCTATAACATATAATGGTGTACACTATACACCATACATGTGATCAGCAGCATGGGAAGCTCAGTATTTTTATCTAACTCTGTAAATTTAACTAATTGGTTGGTAGAATTTTAATCATTCTGATAACAATTTCTAAAAATTTAGTTCATAGATTCCATTTGGTAAAGGAATCAATATCAGAGGTAATATTAAGTTATTAAACTAGGAAACGAGATCTACTAATATAGCTTATGGTTATTAGATTTGAACTACTTTATTCCTGGGATAATCTTATGTGCTAGTATAAGATTTCATAAATGACTTTAACTATATGAAGATGTAATTGTCATACTGCAAACATCCCTTTTGCATCCCTTTTGTGACCTAATTTTACAAATATTTAAAATTGTGTTGCATTTCTGCTTTGCTGTTTAATAAAAAGATGTTTCACACACACACACAAAGAAGATTTAGTCTATTTCCATCACAAAGGACGACTAGGCCAGGAACAAGAAGGAAATCCTGGCATTTGCTGCCACATCTGTAGAACTACAGATCACTGTGGAAAATGCAAGAAGTCAGACACAGAAAGGCAAATGCACTTTCTTGAAACAGACAAGAACAGAGAAGAGCAATTGTCAACAAGACCAGAAGGGCCCAAGTGAGGAATGGAGTCACATTCAATGAGGTAGACCAGAAACCCAGGGTGAGGAGTCACTGCTGATCCTCTCCTGAGCACAGTGACAAATTTCTGCTTCAAAATCACCACTGCTAACGATGAAAATGAGTAGGGAATTAGAGAATGAAGCTACCTCCTCAGAAATAACCAGGCATGAAAAGAGATCACTCATCACCCTGCGTTCAGGAATATGCATGAAATGCTTACCTCTAATCTCCAAATGAGTTCTCTAGGGATGAAAACATTCTTAGAAAAAAATGGCCATTATTGCCAAAGAAATAGAATGTCTCATTCTATTTTCTTTCTTTCTTTCTTTTGTGCCAGTCCAGCGGTTTGAACTCTGGGACTGGATGCTGTTGCTGAGTTTTTTTGTTACAAGCTGGGACTCTATCACCAGAGAGTGGAGATAAGAATTGGAGATAAGAATCTCATGGGCTGAACAAGTTTACACTCCCACCAACAATGAAGTAAGCTTCCCTTCTGTTCACATGTCCTCCAGCATCTGTTGTTATTAGATTTCTTGATTTTTTCCATTCTAACTGGAGTGAGGTGGTATCTCAATGTTGTTTTAATTAGCATTTCTTTTATGGCTAGGGAGTTGACCATTTCTTCATGTGTCTATTGGCCATCTTTCTTTCCTCTTCAGAGACATTTCTCTTTAAGTCTTTAGTCCACTTATTTATTTGGCAGTCGTTTCTTTGAAGATTTGTTGTTGGGGGATTTAATTTTTTGAATTCCAGGTATATTTTAGATATGAGACCCTTGTCTGTTGTATAGCTAGTGCAGATCTTCTCCCAATCTGTGG
>NW_012277403.1:0-1911 GCF_000151885.1 Dipodomys ordii
AAAGCCGGAAGTGGCGCTGTGGCTCAAGTGGTAGAGCACTAGCCTTGAGCTGAAGAGCTGAGGGACAGCGCCCAGGCCCAGAGTTCAGGCCCCACTACCGGACACCCCCCCCCAAAAAAAAAAAAGAACATCACCATAGGAATCCCAAGTCCACTTATCCCATACAGATGAATGAAGGCCGTGAATTGGATGTGGGAGAATGCTGGGTGGCAGGAGGGAGACTGCATGGTGGCTGTGTCCATCTGGCAGAAGCCCGGACCCCTGGGGTCGCAACTCTCAGGGTGAGAGGGTGACTTGCACAGAAGCGATGGAGAGCCAGGCTAGTTCCAGGTCAACACACTACTGTTAGATTATTAGACTTTGCCAGAGAACCATACAACATCTAGGTACAGAGAACAAAGGAAGGTTTATTACCGGGAAAGGGGCTGGCAAGACTCCTTCTCACAAAGGAGAAGCGAGAAGCAGCGCTGGCCATTGTCTGGGGTGAGCTATGTAACCTAGGAGGCTCAGGAGGGGCTGGAAGGGACTAGGAGGTGGAGACTGTGGTGGGGACCTGTGCACAGGCCAGGGGCTTTATCATGGCGGACTAGGATTGAAGGCTACTGTCCAAGTAGTAGATAAGGGGTCCTGCAGCTGCCCAGACTTGAAGGTCACTCTAAGGAGCTCTGGTTGCTTTATATGGTGGTAGCTGCCCCAGAGAAAGTGCCATGTTTACTGATGGACACAGCTATGTGATGGACAGAGTGAGGTTAGTGGTTGTGGAAGGGGAACAAGTCATTTGGGCCAAGCTGTTACCAATGAGCACCTGAGCACAAAAGGCTGAGCTCATTGCCCTAACCCAAGCTTTGATGCTGGGAAAGGACAGGAAGATCAACATCTATACAGACAGCAGGTATGCAATCGCCACTGTACATGTACATGGAGCCATTTACCGGGAACACAGGCTGCTGCCAGCTGAGGGAAAAGCCATCAAAACAAAGAACAGATGTTAGACTTACTTCAAGCCATATGGTTGCCAAAGGCAGTCACTGTAATGCACTTATTAAACAAATACACCAAGGAACTCATTTAGGAAAAAGCAAGTTAGTGGAATTGATCCACCGGTTCTACTATATACCTGACATGGACAAAATGTTAGAAGACATTACCAGCCGGTGTGTACCCTGCCAAAGGGCAAATGTGGCTGCCCGTACAGCCGTCAAGGGAAAAAGAGAAAGGGCAACGGTACTAGGAGCTTATTGGGAGGTAGGCTGTCTGCTAGTTTCTGTAGACACTTTTTCAGGATGGACAGAAGCTTTCCCAACCAAGCGGGAAACAGCACCGACAGTAGCAAAGAAGCTTCTGGAGGAAGTAACCCCCAAGTTTGGATTCCCGATGGCCACAGGTTCAGACAATGGACCCTCTTTGATCTCCCGGGTAACTCAGTTACTAGGTAAGTCACTGGGGATCAATTGGAAATTACATTGTGCCTATCACCTCCAAAGCTCAAGTCAGGTAGAGAGGATGAAAAGGACTACTGTACTTCAAGGGTATCACACCTTATAAGATACTGTGCCCTCTCCCTATTCCCTAAGCTTGGATCTGAGGCAATACTGAACTGTCTAACCACCGTTTGTTATAGTCCCTGCAGGCGCTGCAAAAGGTCCAAAAGGAACTTTACTCACAGATCAGGGCTGCTCATAAGGAGTTACCTAAGGATGCCCCAACCTTACACCCTTTCCTTCCAGGACAGGTGGTGTGGATAAAGCGACATGAGAGTGAGTCCTTGGGAGCTGGGAAGGTGGATCAGTGGTAGAGCGCTTGCCTTGTGTACGTGAGGCCCTGGGTTCGATTCCTCAGCACCACATAAGCAAAAAGAAAAAAGCCAGAAGTGGCGCTGTGGCTCAAGTGGTAGAGCACTAGCTTTGAGCT
>NW_012277404.1:0-2230 GCF_000151885.1 Dipodomys ordii
GCTGTCCCTCAGCTCTTCAGCTCAAGGCGAGCGCTCTACCACTTGAGCTACAGCGCCACTTAGATACACATTTTCTAAACCATAAGGGTCCATATCCTGAACTGCCCCCCCCCATTTCCAGTCCTCATGGAATGTGTATCTATGCCTTCATTTATACATTTATAATCCCAGGACATTTATTTCCCCTGGGTCTTGATTTTTAAAAACCCTTTCTAATAAAGGGGCACTATTTTATTTGGAATAATAGCAGTATAACCAACTATAACTCCCTGTGCCCATCTTTGTAGAAGTTTATGGTGCTAGAGATTAAACCCAGGGCCTTGTTACTTGCTAGACAAGTTCTCTACTACTTGAGATATGCCCCTAGACTTTGCTTTTGAAAATAGGATCTGTCCTCTACTCTGACTGGTCTGGTCTTGAAATCTTGGTCCTCCAACTTGCCAACCTCCAGAATAGCAAAGATTATAGGCATTTACTACTACACTACTATACCTGGCCTATAGATGGAAATTTTGAAGAGACTTTTTTTTTTTTTTTTGCTGCTCCTGGAGCTTGAACTCAGGGCCTGGGCACTGTCATTGAGCCTCTCTGTGCTCAAGGCTAGTGTTCTATTTGAGCTACAACACCACTTCTGGCCTTTTCTGTTTATGTGGTACTGAGGAATCGAACACAGGGCACTTCATGCTTTCTAGGCAAGCACTCTACCTCTAAGCCACATTCCCAGCCGAAGACTTTTTTTAAAACCAGTCCTGGGGCTTGAACTCAGGGTCTGGGCATTGTCCTTGAGCTTCTTTTGCTAAAGGCTAGCACTCTACCACTTGAGCTACAGCACTACTTCTGGCTTTTTTGTTTATGTGGTATGCCCTGTCCTTGAGCTTCTTTTGCTCAAGGCTAGCACTCTACCACTTGAGCCACAGCACTACTTCTGGCTTTTTTGTTTATGTGGTATGAGGAATCGAACACAGGGCTTCATGCTTCTAGGCAAGCACTCTTCCACCAAGCCACATTCCCAGCCCTGAAGAAACATTTTTTAACTGATAATTTTATAGTTATGTGTGACTCCTCTGCATTTCAAGCCTGCAGCATTAAATTAGAAGCATTCTAATCTCTTCAGTAAAAATTTGATGAGCTGTCCACCTGCCTGTGATTCTTTGCATCCTCTTCTGTAAATTAACTTAATTGATAATAGAACCTAAAGAGTGCTTATGATATATATATATTTTTTAATTTTTTTGTTGTGGGGCTTGAACTCTGGGCCTGGGCGCTGTCCCTCAGCTCTTGAGCTTACTACTTGAGCTACAGAGTCACTTCCAATTTTCTGGTGGTTTATTGGAAATAAGAGTTTCACAGCCTTTCCTGAGCCCCTGGCTCCCAGCAATAAAATATTTTTTAAAACTTGGCTTTCTTCCACAAGCCTCTTACTTTTTTTTTTTTTTGCCAGTCCTAGGGCTTGAACTCAGGGCCTGGACACTGTCCCTAGGCTAGCCCTCTATTCGGCCTTTTCTGTTTATGTGGTACTGAGAATCAAGCCCAGGGCAAGCACTCTACCACTAAGCGACATTCCCAGCCCAATCTTTTTTTTTTTTTTTCCTCATGGTATGGGGGTTTGAACTTTGTCTCTCACTTGCTCACTCAGATTGTGCTCTGCCTCCAGCTTGGCCATTTGCCGGTATTTTGGAGATGGTGTCTCAAGGGCTTTTCTGCTCAGGCTATCCTCTATCTTATAGATCTCATCTTCCCAAATAGGTGGAATTACAGATGTGAGGCATTGGTGTTCTCCTGATCAAATTTGTGATGTTTTGTTTCAAATCTGTTCATGACTTACTGGTTGTATCTCTCTATGCAGTCAAGAGTCAAGATGGAAGGGCCAGGTAGGATAAGTACTATAGTGATTCTAAGTTGTCTAAGCAGTATTTAAAATTACCACTGTGGCTTTCAGCATCTCTGATATTATACTACAATTAATTTTGTGTTCCTCTATCTTGCTAATTGTAAATTTATTAACATAAACTAATAGTATAGAGGAGCTTGGTTGTGACAATCACAACATTTTTTTTGGGGGGGGTCTGGTCATGGGGCCTGAACTCTGGGCCTGGGCACTGTCCCTCAGCTCTTCAGCTCAAGGCTAGCACTCTACCACTTGAGCCCCAGTGCCACTTCCGGCTTTTTTCTTTTTGCTTATGTGGTGCTGAGGAATCGAACCCAGGGCCTCAGGCATGCAAGGCAAGCG
>NW_012277405.1:0-1844 GCF_000151885.1 Dipodomys ordii
TTTTTTCTGCTTATGTGGTGCTGAGGAATCGAACCCAGGGCCTCATCATGCAAGGCAAGCACTCTACCACTGAGCCACCTTCCCAGCCCCAGGTCCTGATTTCTTAAGAAAGACACAAAATATCCTGTGTTTGGAATTTTCTCAAGACCTCCTGTTTTGTGGAGCTATTCTTTTACCAGATTCTGATTGGTGTAAGTACTGTCCTGTAAGTTTTTCTAGTACTTCCCTGTTTTTCCTCAAGTTTTAGTGAACAGGAGGAATTAGTGGGAATCCTCAAATTTGTACCCAGTTGGTCAGAAAATTAAGTTGCCCAGTGAACTATACCCACAACTGTCCTCAGTTCAGAAAAATTTTTTTTGGGGGGGAGGTGGGGGTAGGGTCCGGTCGTGGGGCCTAAACTCTGGGCCTGGGCTCTGTCCCTCAGCTCTTCAGCTCAAAGCTAGCACTCTACCACTTGAGCCACAGCGCCACTTCCGGCTTTTTTCTTTTTTTTTTCTTATGTGGTGCTGAGGAATTGAACCCAGGACCTCATGCATGCAAGGCAAGCGCTCTACCACTGAGCCACCTTCCCAGCCCCCAGAGAATTCTTGTTGGGGACTGTGACCATTCTGTAGAGTCTGTGCTAAGCATGAGACTTACAGTAGTATAGTGAGAAAATTAGTCAAAACTGAGGAAAGAACTACTAAGAAGAAATAAGCAGAATTCTTAAGAGTACAACTCTGGCCAGGAATGGCACATACTTTCAACAAGTACATGGAAGAAGCCTCATACTAATCTGGCAATTTAGTAATCAGAAGGTACTATTCTCAATAGGGGGCATAATTAGTTCAAACTTGCTCTGTCCCATCTAGTAAAACTTGAAAAGGAAGACCTGCAAAGATCAAATTGTTTCCACGTGTATATATATATATATATGTATATATGTATATACATATATATATACATATATATATATAAATTTACATACACACACACACACACACACACACATATATCGTAGAATAAAACTTAAAAGTAGAGCTATAGCTCAAGTGGTAGAGTGCTAGCCTTTAACAATAAAGGGACAGTGCTCAGGCCCTGAGTTCAAGCCCCCAATCACCAATGTGTGCACACTCATGTAAAAAATAAAAATGAAAACAAAAATTCTAAAGAAGTGTTTGAAAAACTGAGTATTTAATAATGCAAAATGTGCAGTAACTGGTACCCAACAAAAAATAGTAATCATGTAAAAGAGAAAATTCAATCTTGATGGGCAATGGTGGCTCATGCCTGTAATTCTAACCACACAGGAGGCTAAGATCTGAGGACTTTGGTTCAAAGCTAGCCCAGGCAGGAAAGTCTGTGAGACACTTATCTCCAATAAACCACCAGAAAACTGGAAGTGGCGCTGTGGCTCAAGTGGTAAAGCACTAGCCTTGAGCTGAAGAGCACAGGGACAGCGCCCAAGCCCTACGACTGACCAAAAAAAAAAAAAAGGAACGCAATCATGTTCTTAATTTTCCTTTTTTAGCCACAATGAGTGGAGTTTTAAAGTTCATTTAATGATATACTTAACCCTAATCATAAGCATCTAAGACCGTCTCCTTGCCCACTTTAGTCAAACCAAACAAATGAAGAAAGTATATTTTCAGAAACATGTTGTATTGCAAAGTTGAATAGAAATTGTTTTTAAGTGGCTTGCTTCAAAGTTCATGTTGTCACTGAAATGTATCTCTGTGAAAATTGCATGACTGATCTCCAACAAACCACTAGAAAACCAGAAGTGGCACTGTGGCTCAAGCGGTAGAGTACTCGCCTTGAGCTGAAGAGCTGAGGGATAGCACCCAAGCCCAGAGTTCAAGCCC
>NW_012277406.1:0-1530 GCF_000151885.1 Dipodomys ordii
GACCAAAAAAAAAAAATACAAACATCTACCCAGACCTCCCATGACCCACCTGATGTGACAATGGATTGCTTCTCCTGTGTCACCCAGTCCTCTGGTCCTCTACTCCTTTTCACCAATACACACACCTTGTTTTTACCTTAGTCTACAGTTAAACTGGTATTCTTTCTAGCCCTCTCATGACAAATGTTCCCGATACTGTCCTCTGACTTAATTCATAATAGTTCTTCTCTGGACCATTGTCTATCATTGTCAGAACTATTGAGATTACCTCTCCCACAACACCATTCTTTATATCACTAATCTATATTATTTTCATTATATTTTATCAGTATGATATTATTACTCTTATATATTACCACAACTTCAGCAGCATAAGATAGCACACATTGATTATCTTTATAGCTCTTAAGTCAGAAATCCAAGTATCTGGGGCTGGGAAGGTGGCTCAGTGGTAGAGCGCTTGCCTTGCATGCATGAGGCCCTGGGTTCCATTCCTCAGCACCACATAAGCAAAAAGAAAAATGCCAGAAGTGGCACTGTGGCTCAAGTAGAGTGCTAGCCTTGAGCTGAAGAGCTGAGGGACAGTGCCCAGGCCCAGAGTTCAGGCCCCACGACTGGACCCCCCCACAAAAAAAGAAATCCAAGTATCTTATTGGGATGATTTATGATATGAACCAATTCTATACTTCTCACCAATTCTATACTTCTCTTCCCTTTTCTTGTTGCTCAGTGCTACCCACAATCCTTAGCACCTTATCTCTCTCCTTCATCTTGAACACCAGCATTGTTGTATCTTTCTGAACCTTTTTGACATAATATCGATGTTTGATTGAAGCCAGGAGAGGACTTCAGCATTCAAGTACTCAGATTAGGACTGTCAGATCAATGAATGATCATTGATTGCATTAAGGTCTTTAACCTTAGTGGTATCTGAAATATTTCCTTTATCATGAAGAACACATAGGCACAGATCTTGGACATTAGAATATAGATATCTTTAAATTCCATTATACTTACCATGAGTATACAACCTTACCTAAAATGCTATTATTCATTTGTTTCTTTATTTATTTCTTTATTGGTTTCTTTTCTTTAAAAAAATATTTTATTGTAAAGATGCCATACAGAGGGGTTACAGTTACATGAGTAAGGTAATGAGTAAATTTCTTGTCAAACATTGTTACTCCTTTGCCTTACTAAAACCAAGTTTAATACTGACTGAATACTTACAAACTAATCTAGCTTATAGTAGATGTGCAATAACTATTAATTAAATAAATAAGTGAAAAACATGAGCATCCATACAAAATATCTGAATAAGTTTCACAATGCTCCTTTTGTTTTTAATCATCATTCTAGAAGTCTATGAAGCTATAATCATCAAAGCCACCAAGTTAAATTTTCAATCATGTCCAATGGCTAACATAGTCCCATTTGTACTGCCTGGTGGACCCATTGCAACAATGACATGTACAAGTCATTATATCGAAAAGTGAACTTTCAACTTTGGCCCGGGGAGGGGGGAGCGGG
>NW_012277407.1:0-1536 GCF_000151885.1 Dipodomys ordii
AGTGGTAGAGCACTTGCCTTGCATGCATGAGGCCCTGGGTTCGATTCCTCAGCACCACATAAGCAAAAAGAAAAAAGCTGGAAGTGGCGCTGTGGCTTAAGTGGTAGAGTGCTAGCCTTGAGCTGAAGAGCTGAGGGACAGCACCCAGGCTCAGAGTTCAGGCCCACGACTGGACCCTAAAAAAGAACCAGAGAACAAGAATCCCAACTCGTGTGAGGATTATTTTACATTTTTTAGGCCAAGTTTCAAAACCCCACATCTTCACCACCCCTCTCCCCCATCCCCTCACCCCCCAGCCCCGCCCTGTACCTGGAAGGGTCATCTGCAATGAGGCAAAGCAGGCTTCCCCACCGGACGCAGCGGGCACAGCATAGAAGGCCTCCGTCCCTTGGCGGTCCATAAAGATGTGACTTTTCGTTTAAAAATCAGGAAAACCAGTGACTAGAACCCAGCTTGTGTTTTGCTTGTCTTTGTGCCAATCAGTCCTTAAATGCACTTTTTGATGTTGTTCTTATGGGGGAAGAAGCTCAGGAGCAAAAGCTGCCCGGTGTAAACACTGTACAGGGAGACACTTCCAGAGCAGCTGTGTGCCTCCACGCCCCCGCCGAGGTGGTACAATCATGACCAAAACTGCACAATGCAATGTCTCTTAGCTGCCTTGAGCAACCTCTGTGAGCCTCTGGCTTTTCATTGGAATCATCACAACAGACAATATTATTGAGCCCTTGCTGTGGCCCAGGCTTTGTGGGAAATGCTTGCTGTGTTATCACTCATGGTCCCTCCGCGAAGCAATGGCAGGTGCGTCCTGGGAAGAGCAGGAATCCTGCAGAGCATCTGGGAGCCAGCGCGCACCCACACAGTGCCTGGGCTGGGTAATTCACCACTCTGAGCCACAGTGTCTGCATCTGAAACACAAGGCTCACACACAAGATAGCCCCTAGTAAACACACTGAATAAAAATAGCCAGAGACACAGAACCCAGTTCCAGGGGTTAACTGGAGTTGAGTCTCATGGACTTCCCTACCTGAGCTGGCATCAAGCCGTGATCTTCAGGTCTCAGCCTCCTCCGTAGCTAGATAACAGGCATGAGCCACCAGCCTGCAGCTTAGACATGCTCTTGACTAGAGCTTTCAGGGTCTGAACAAGGGTGGTGGTAGTGGTCGGAGACGGGCAGGTTTGAGAGGTGGCAGCCGTGTGACTGTCCAGCAGATGTCAGTACCGAGCAAACTGTCTACTTCCTAACAGAAGCCTGGGTTTGACAGATCACATTGTACACCTGAAGCTTGCAAACTAGCAGCCTATCATCAAATTTTACAGTCAAATCTTTTGTCTACAAGGCTTAAAAAAATTAATCCATTATTTGAAAATAGTAGGTTGCCACTACTAAATATCCCCATGCTGCTGATCACATGTATGGTGTATAACATGTGAACACCGTTATATGTTATAGACGGTGATAGACAATTTGCTCCAGGAAAGTTAGAATGAACTTGTGACTTTAAATGAGCATCATTATTCCACAATACTGTGAAATTC
>NW_012277408.1:0-3135 GCF_000151885.1 Dipodomys ordii
GGCTAGCACTCTACCACTTTGAGTCACAGCTCCACTTCTGGATTTCTGGTGGTTAATGGAAATTAGAGTTTTACAGACTTTCTTGCCTGAACTGGCTTTGAACCACCAACTTCAGATCTCAGCCTCTTGAATAGCTCGGATTATAGGTATGAGCTACCAGGGTCCAGCTTGTAAAGAATTTTATCTGGTATTCTGAACCAGCATAAGAATTCTTTTTATTTTTATACAGGTGAACCTTCTTTTGGGGGAAATATTTCTTTTCTCACATTTACCTCAATCACAGAGTCATTGGTGAGAAAAATGTTTATCTCACTTTGCTTAGCATATTTTACCAATTAGAATCAAGTATATTCCCATAGTTTGAGTACAGTAAGCATTTTCACCTGACTCTCGGTGTGTGAATATTCTATTCCTGCTCATAAAAGCTGATACTCATAATGAATTCAAGGATGTGATTTCTTTTTTCAAGTTTGACCATATTTTTTTCCTTTGGTGTTAGTCCTATGTCTTGAACTCAGAGCCTCTTTCTCTCCTTTGCCTTTTTTCTTCTCAAGGCTGGTACTTTACCACTTGAGCCACAATGGAACTATAGTTTTTTGCTGGTTAATTGGAGATATAAGAGTCTCACAAACTTTTCTGTACTGGTTGGCTTCAAACCTTGATCCTAAGCCCCTTGATATCTTCCTAGGATTAAGGCAGGAGCCAGTGGTGCTTGGCTTAATTTCTTCCTTTCTTGAACTCAGAGCCTGGGTGCTATCTCTGAGCTTCTTTTGCTCAAGGGTAGTGCTCTACCACTTGAGCCAGAGTGCTACTTCCAGCTTTTTCTCAGTAGTTCATTGGAGATAAGTGTCTCACTGACTTTCTTGCCTGGGCTGTCTTCTAACTGTGATCCTCAGATCACTAGTATTATAGGCATGAGCCACCAACACCCAACTTAATTTCTTTCTGGAAGGAAATTTCCTATAGGATGTGTGTGTGTGTGTGTGTGTGTGTGTGTGTGATTGTTGTTGTTGTAGGTTATTGTTGTTGTTTTTAATTTATTTTTATGTCATTTCTTATTTTAAGAAATAGGTCTTACTATGTAGCCCAGGCTGGGCTCAGATTCCTGACCCCCCTTCCTTAGCCTCTTGAGGGCTGGGATTACAGACTTGCACCACCATACCTGTCTTTCCTTTAAGATTTCTTATTGATGATAGTCAACCTAGTAGTTGTTCAAAGTCACTTCCTGACAGTAAATTCCTACATTTTCTCTTCAAATATACATATTTGTCCTTGCATTGGAACTAACAGTTTCAAGAAGAGGTTCAGAATTGTTACCTGAATTCCTCTGGCATTTGTGCTAGGTTTGTGTCTGATGGGATGATTGTATCAGTTAGAAGGATTGTTGTGTCCAACATTGTGTAATGGGGAAAAAGGAGATTTTCTTACTTAATGCACAGAGATACCTAAATGCTGGGCAAGTTGTTGGGCTCCTTTAATCCCAGCCACCCTGGAGACAGAAAGATTTTCAGGAAAATCCAGTGAGTCAAGAAATAACCTTAAGTTCTATCCTCACACAAAACCTGGCAGCTGCAGGGTGGACCCCTGAGAGGTGTGTCCCCTCTGGAACCCAGGACATCTCGCGAGACTGGTTGGTGTCTCTGTGCCCTGCAGCTGTCCCAGTTACTTGGGTCAGTATTAAAACCAGCTCTGCTGGGCCATTACTAATGCTAATGACGTGCAATACCAGGCGAGCTACACCAAATGCAAAGATTATGGAAATGTCAAGAACCATGACAGCATCTTGCTTTATGGCACAGTAGATTTGTGTTTGCTTTAACTAAGGAAAAAGAGAAGAAGGCCTTTGACCCCCACATCTGCAGGCAAGAGGAGTCTACATTCCACAGCTTTGTTGTGTCCAGTCTGGACCTTTCTGGGAGAAAAGCCAGATGGAAGGTCTGATATGAAGCTGAGAGAGAAGGAGACAAAACTGGAAGATCCAGGGCCTTGAGCTCCTGAGATCAGGCTGAGCTCTGGTCCAGCAGTGTCTGGAGTCTTAACTTCATCTCTTAAAACCACAGATGGAAGAGCAGGTACTGGGCACAAGACGGGTGGGGAAGCGGGGAACTCTGCTTCAGAGCATCTTCTTGGTTGAGGTACAATGGAAAGACAGAGGCAGAACTGGCAGAGTGAGAGTTGGCCCCCTGACTCCCTGGGTTCATTCTCTACGGGGTGCGATGTCTGGATGATTTAGAATTAATCCTAAGAGGCCCTGGGCAAAAGCAGGTGTACTGGCCTTCCATGGAAGTTCACCGCCGTGGTTGCAGTTGCTTTGTGGTCCACAGCCTATCTATTTCGTTTACTTGATGGTCCTTCCTCTCCATTTCTACCAACCCAAAGGTGTCTGCGTCTGAGCATCTGCAGTCCAGGCTGAAACACACCTCTCAGCTGCATCTGCCAGGTTTCTCTGCGGACAGCTGGCAGATGAAGTCGCTTCAGAACAAACATTTGCCAGGCAGCTGGCAGTGGGGTGTCTGGGTGAATGGCCCTGGCAGTAACCTTTTCTTCCCAGGAGCATCCTGTCTCTCATAGGAACAGGTATATCAGTAGCTCCGTGTACAACATCCATGGGTCTATAAAAATACATACAAAATGCTATACATGCGCATTACTTCCCCCGCCTTCTTGGTATTTCAGGTTTGACCAAAGTTGCAAAGGTTACTGGACTCTGTAGGGAGTAGGTGCTACTGTGGGGAAAACATGCAGGTATACAGGTGGGATGAATGGCATCACCATCAGAGAGAGCTGGGGTGAAGCCAGGGAGACCCCAGGGAGAAGGAGGGTGACTGAATCTGACTATCTGTCTCCAACTGGATTTGCAAGGGAAGGCTGACTGCCTACCATGTCAGATCCAAAGAATACAGAAATGAAAGAATCTCATCTAGGATCTTGTGTTTTTGGGAGAAGTGGGGGGGGGTTCTCTCTTTCACTCTCCCTTTCCTTCTTTTTCCTCCCTCTATCCCTTTCTGTCTCTGTCTCTGTCTGCCTGTCTGTCTGTCCATTTGTCTGTCTGTCTCTTAATGTATGCCTGACCTGAGGCTTGAACTCAGGGCCTGGGTACTGTCCTTGAGCTTTTGGGCTAGCACTCTACCACTT
>NW_012277409.1:0-2723 GCF_000151885.1 Dipodomys ordii
GAGGAGGAGGAGGAGGAGGAGGAGGAGGAGGAAGAGGAAGAAGTGGGGAGGAGGAGGGAGAGGAGGAAGAGGAAGGAGTGAGGGAAGGAGAGAGGAAGTATAGGATCAACCAGCACTGAATACCAGGTTCTCCAGGTGGAGAACCATCCCAGACCCAAAAGATCAGGTCATCTGAGGGGAAAGGTCAGGTTGTCTGCCAGAGCAGTGGGAGGAAGTTGGTTTCCCTTAAGTAGAGGGCAGAGAATGGAGCAGGGGCCACAGCTAAGGAGACCCCCTGAGCCCTATCTGAGCCAGGCAAGCCTCAGTGGAGGAGAGCTGAGCACCTGAAAGCATAATGAAGACGGGATCCCCGTGGCAGCTCCGGGAAGCCAGAACTCCAGGCTGTAAGAAGAGCAGTGGCAGCGGCCAGTCCTGTGGAAATGTGTCCTCCTCACCTGCCCCTGAGTGGACCCCACAGAGCTGCAGAGGGGTCTGGACACCTCTGATCCCAGACCCCTCATCTCCTCTCTAACCCATACACCCTCTAGTTCAGCAGTTACTAGAAGCTTAGGTGTTTTCACTTAGACTCAAAAGGCAGACTTTGCAGTAAGAGAAACTGATCAGAAAGAGAAACTGATATAGGATCAAAAACAAAGTGGGTGGGGGTGGGGAATGTGGCTTAGCAGTAGAGTGCTTGCCTAGCATGCGTGAAGCCCTGGGTTCGATTCCTCAGTACCACGTACACAGAAAAAGTTGGAAGCAGTGCTGTGGCTCAAGTGGCAGAGTGCTTGCCTTGAACACAGAGAAGCTCAAGGACAGTGCCCAGGTCCTGAGTTCAAGCCCCAGGACCAGCAAACAAAAACAAAAACAAACAAACAACTAGGTGAAGCCACCTGTTTCTACTGTTGGTGTCTGGTTTATTAAACACATGACCCAATCTGGTACCATCTAAATAAATGCTGGTGTATGAAGGTGAAGGAGAGACACTCTCTTTCCAGCTTGGGAGAGGAAGCTGGAGCTGCTGAATGTAGCAGCTAGCATAAGAGGAAAGCCCAGCAGGAAAGGAGCCCATGATGACAGCCAAGACTTCTACAGATGTGCTATGTGCTGCATGGCGGTGGCTCAATCATGAAGCTAAGAATGCTTAAGCCTGGGCTAGCCTTTAGTACATCCATCCCATATCTCTGAGAGGAGACATGCTCGTGTTGAAATCTAATTTGTAAGAAGAAACTGCCTCACCAGTCTTCTCATTCCTCCATCCCTTAGCCTGGATGGGAGAAGGAGGATTAGAGAAACACTTAATTCAGTTTTGTGGAATAATACATGTTTACCTAGCTGCAGCCAGTGTCATAGATAGTAGAGCCATGGCTAGAGGTGAGGTTTAGAGATCATTTGCAGAAATACTCCTATCCCTGTGCCGACTCATCTGACATTACGACACAAAGTGACAAGGCCAGAGATGGCACTGAAGTACAGATCTGTCCACTGGTGTCACAAGAATTGCATAGAGGAAGAGAAGCAAGATCTGAAATATTCAGAGACTGTTTAAAAAAAATATCCAATCAGGCACACATAATTGTGATTTAAAGATATTTCTTTCATTGTCACCCGATTAAAACGAAAGTGCTGTCCAGAAAGCGGCATTTTCAGTTATGCCTTGTGTGCATTTATTTCTTTTCCATTATAATTGTTGGGAATTCTGAGAACTATAAATGATCATTACAGTACTACAAGTATCTGGCACACCTACAATAGCTCATAGATGAGAATAACATGGGAGACGTCATGGCAGATTTTTACTTTCCAAAAAAATGGTTGTGGCAATACCCCGTCTTTTCCATGTTTCTCTAGAACCTTCTAGAATTCCCCTTTTCCCCCAAGAGCTAGAGGCTGATTCCTCCTGCTCGGCAATCTGGTGGGATTATGATTGACTTGTAACTCTCAGAAGGTAAGGACAGTGGTACTCCTGACCCCGAAGGCTGGATGGTAAGAAGCTTTCTCCTAAGTTCCTGGGATACCCTGAGTCTCAAGCCTCCAACTGACATTCAGCATAAAGGCTGCCATACTGTGAGGAAGCCCAGACACACAGGCTACCCATCAGTGCGGGCAATGGAGTCCAGGTTGCAGATATCTGGGTAAATGAGCCTTTGGATGAGTCCAATCCCAGCCTGAGCACATTCCAAATTTGTGACCCTTAGAATCTGTAATCCTGACAGAACAGTTGCTATTTTATGCCATTTGTGTTTGTGATGCTTTTTTTTTTTTGGCCAGTCCTGGGGCTTGAACTCAGGGCCTGGGCACTGTCCCTGAGGCTAGCACTTTATTATTTGAGCCACAGGGGCTACTTCTGGCTTTTCCTGTCTAGATGGTACTGAGGAATCAAACCCAGGGCTTCATCCATGCTAGGCAAGCACTCTACCACTAAACCACATTCCCAGCCCTGTGATATAAAAATTAACCATTGTAAGTGTATCAGAGATTGGCTAACAATCCTGAAGTTTTATGTGATCTTACCAATGAAGATACATGAAATATTAAAAATTATCATCATGAACTATGACTTAAGGTTCCAAATAGCAATAGATGACACCTAGCAGTTTACTAATCCAGATTATAAGGGTATTTTTTTTGGGGGGGGGTCTGGTCGTGGGGCCTGAACTCTGAGCCTGGGCGCTGTCCTTCAGCTCTTCAGCTCAAGGCTAGCGCTCTACCACTTGAGCCACAGCGCCACTTCCGGCTTTTTT
>NW_012277410.1:0-2545 GCF_000151885.1 Dipodomys ordii
TGCTCAAGGCTATCACTCTACCACTTGAGCCACAGCGCCACTTCTGGCTTTTTTCTTTTTGCTTATGTGGTGCTGAGGAATCGAACCCAGGGCCTCAGGCTTGCAAGGCAAGCGCTCTACCACTAAGCCACCTTCCCAGCCCCAAGAAGTAATTTCTTATGTATGAATTTCTGATATCTGATTAGATTCAATGATTAGATTCAACACCAGTTTTAGTAAGTGTGAGTTATATTAATGTCTTACCCATTGACTTAAATATTTTACTTACCAACAGCACTTTGCTTTCCCATCTGAGAAAGAAAATCTCTTCCTTAAAAATTCACAAGATATGCAATGTTATTACAACTCAGAAATAATCATAAATTGATAAAAACAACCTTTTGATGTGAAATTACCAAAGTTAAGAAAAATATTTTAAATTGAAATTATCCAAAGAAATGTAAGAGTTGAAGAGATAAAAAAAATCTCTTAAATGAGAAAAACAGAAATACCCAGTGTTTCACAATTAGTTATCATCCACAATAAAACTTAAAAATATTAAAAGGTAATCTCTTAGTTCCAAAATATGAATGATTTGTGTGTGTATGTGTGTGTGTTTTGTCAGTCATGGGGCTTGAACTCAGGGCCTGGGCACTGACCCTGAGCTCTTTTTTGCTCAAGGCTACCACTCTACCACTTAGAGCCATGGCTCCACTTTCAGTTTTCTGGAGGTCAATTGCAGATGAATCTCATGGACAGTCCTGCCCGGGCTGGCTTTGAACTGGGATCCTCAGATCTCAACCTCCTGAGGAGTTAGGATTATAGGCATGAGCCACTGGCAACTGGCTGATTTGGGGGAGGGGAACAAGGGGAGGGAACATGTGAGAAAAATGAGGGAAGGGGTAATAATATTTGACAAAAAAAATGTACTCATTATCTTATGTAACTATAACCCCTCTGTATATCACCTTTATAATAAAATAAAATTAAAATTAAAAAATTGTAATGTTTCTTGTTTATTCCTTATTACCGTGTTACATAATTTTAAAAAATTAAAGTCTTATCAGCAGATCTCTGTACATTATCCCAAAGTGAGAAGGTAATATTAGTATTGCTTTAGGTCTTGGAAAATGCTTAGTTACAGATGTTTTCAAAACTATTTGTTAAAAATAACTTGATATTAAAAAGAGATATACATAATAGAAGTAATCTAGTTCAGAACATCCCAATGACTGACAGACATGAATTTACCTTGTACCAAGAGATAGCCCATTCTGTTCCAGGCTGGAGCAAGTCTAGCTGGGAATGAATATGAAAGGCAGTTTTGAAGAATTACAGGAATTACTCGTTGTGGGGCCTCCATCTAAAAAAAGGAACAACAAAAATCAGCAAATTAAGCCGGGCACTGGTGGCTCACGCCTGTAATCCTACTCAGGAGGCTGAGATCTGAGGATTGCGGTTCAAAGCCAGCCCGGGCAGGAGAGACTGTGAGACTTCTATCTCCAATAAACCACCAGAAAACCGGAAGTGGCACTGTAGCTCAAGTGGTAGAGCGCTCACCTTGAGCTGAAGAACTGAGGGACAGCGCCCAGGCCCAGAGTTCAAGCCCCACGACCAACAACAACAACAAAAAAAAATCAGCAAATTAAGAGCAATTGCTATGTTTCTATAAATCCACAGAGAATATCTTCATGTTTATAGTAACACCCAACAAACTGGTCCATTCTGCATAAAAATAATAGTCATTGCTGCTGCTAAAGCTATATTTCTAAAATTAAAGAAGTATTAAAAGAAATTCAGTTTGGGACTGGGAAGGTGGCTCAATGGTAGAGTGCTTGCCTAGCATGCATAAAACCCTGGGTTCAATTACTCAGCACCACATAAGCAGAAAAAGCAGGAAGTGGTGCTATGGCTCAAGTGGTAGAGCGCTAGCCTTGAGTTGAAGAGCTGAGGGACAGTGCCCAGGCCCAGAGTTCAGGCCCCACGACCGACAAAAAAAAAGAAAAAGAAAAAGAAATACAGTTGAAACCACCATTACTACCATGCTGTATGGCCAAATTCTGTTTACCCTAACCCAGGAACTCTACACTTTGAAAACTCCTATAATCAACCTAACTCTGTCTCCTGTTTCACAGAGGAACCCGAGTCATTATTTGCTTATATTTTTCATTATTGTTCACTGCAGGTTAACTTCAGAAATACTTACACACTTACAAGGGCACACAAAAAACCAAATGTGTGTCTTTATGTGTGTAGAATTATTTTTTAAGTCAGGAGTTTTACTTCTGAAAATAAGTAATAGGGATCGGATTCATCTTCCCATTTGAGACACCTAAAAAATGGAGTTATATGAACCAAGTGATACTAGACACAGTGCGTCAAAGAAGAATGAAACCCAAGAGATGGGAAACCAACAAAATGAGCCCCATGACTTTCCCTGCTTATTAATTATTAATTGAGACACCTGGTAAGAGCCGATAAAGGGAGGTACAAAAAGCTAATCAAGGGCTGGGAGGTGGCTCAGTGGTAGAGCACTTGCCTTGCATGCCTGAGGCCCTGGGTTCAA
>NW_012277411.1:0-1265 GCF_000151885.1 Dipodomys ordii
TATATATATATATATATATATATATATAACATTTTCTTGATCCGTTCATCTACTGAGGGGCATTTGGGTTGGTTCCATATCTTAGCTATGATGAATAATGCTGCGATAAACATAGTTGTCCTGGTAGCTTTAGTGTGACCTTGTTTGTGATTGTTTGGGTAAATACCCAGAAGTGAGATTGCTGGGTCATAGGGGAGCTCTATGTGTAGTCTTTTGAGGAACCTCCAAACTGCTTTCCAGAGTGGTTGAACAATGTAGTAGGGTTCCCTTTTTGCCATATCCCCTCCAGCATCTGTTGTTATTAGATTTCTCCTTTCTTTCTTCCTTCCTTCCTTCTTTCCTTCCTTCCTTCCTTTCTCTTTCTTTCTTTCTTTCTTTCTTTCTTTCTTTCTTTCTATCTTTCTTTCTTTCTTTCTTTCTTTCGTCTTGGGAGCTGTCCTTGCACTCTTCAGCTCAGGGCGAGTGCTCTACTGCTTGTACCACAGCAGCACTTCCCATTTTCTGAGTGGTTAATTGGAGATAAGAGTCTCACAGACTTCCTGCCCAGGCCAGCTTTGAACTGTGATCCTCAGACCTCAGCCTCCTGAGTAGCCAGTGCCAGGGTAGAGTTCTTGATTATAGCCATTCTAACTGGGGTGAGGTGGAATCTCAACGTTGTTTTGATTTGCATTTCTTTTATGGCTAAAGAAGTTGAGCATTTCTTCATGTGTCTATTGGCCATTCTTATTTTCTCTTCAGAGAAGTTTCTCTTTAAGTCTTTAGCCCATTTATTAATTGGGCAGTTGTTTCTTTGAGGATTTGTTGTTGGGGGATTTAATTTTTTGAGTTACAAGTATATTTTAGATATGAGACTCCTATCCGTTGTATGGCTAGTGAAGATCTTCTCACAATCCGTGAGCTTTCTATTGATCTTGCTAGCTATGTCCTTTGCCATGCATAAACTCTGCAGTTTCATGCAATCCCATTTGTCCAAACTTTCTTTGATTTGTTGTGTTTCTGGGTCTCTATTAAGAAAATTTTGGCCTGTGCCAAGTACCCCTATAGTTTCTCTTTTTCCTTCCTTTAATGTTTTCGGGATGTTTGCTTTGACTTCGAGGTCTTTGATCCATTTGGAGTTGATTCTGGTGCAGGGTGATATCTAAGGATCTAGCTTTAGTTTTCTGTAGGTGTTTAACTAATTTTGCCAGCACCATTTACTGAAGAGGCTGTCTTTCTTCCATTCTATTGTTTTAGCTCCCTTATCGAAGATTAGATGGCTATAGGTC
>NW_012277412.1:0-1402 GCF_000151885.1 Dipodomys ordii
CTTGCATGCCTGAGGCCCTGGGTTCCATTCCTCAGCACCACATAAGCAAAAAGAAAAAAGCCAGAAGTGGTGCTGTGGCTCAAGTGGTAGGGCACTAGCCTTGAGCTGAAGAGCTGAGGGACAGCACCCAGGCCCAGAGTTCAGGCCCCACAACTGGACCCCCCCAAAAAAAGTCTCATAGACTTTCTTGCCCAGGCTGGCTTTGAACCATGATCTTCAGATCTCAGCCCCCTGAGTAGCTAGGATTACAGGGATAAACCACCGGTGCCCATCCTCTGTGACTTTTATAAGTCACATTCTCTCAACAATAGCTATAATACTAGATGGCAAGGTAATAGTACCTACATTAGGATGGAACAAGTTGTAAGGGGCACATGTGGGGCTGGCTTACATTCTGTGAGAGAGAGACAGAGAGAGGGGGGAGAGAGAGTGAGTGAGTGTGTGTATGCCAGTCTTGGGCTTTGAATTCAGGATCTAGACACTGTCCTTAAGCTTGTGCTCAAGCCTTGCTCTGTACAGCTCCACCTCTGGCTTTTTGGTGCTTATATTGGAGATAAGAGTCTTATGGACTTTCCTGCCCCAACTGGCTTCCAACCACGACCTTCAGATCTCAGCTCCTGGTAGCTAGGATTACAGGTGTAAGTAAGCTACTGGTGCCTGACTTACATTCTGTTTCCTGATCAGGATGTTGGTTATGTGGATCAGTTCACTTTCTGAACATTTGTTACATGTGACTTCTTTCACTTTTCTGTGTGTTGGCTTCAAATAAAATTTGCTTAAAGGTATAATTGGTAGTCCCTGTCTTTTTATTTTTTCTTTTTTGTGGGTCAGTTGTGGGGAGGTAGTTCCTGTCTTAAAGTAGTTGTGAGAATCAAATACTTGCATTTTGATAAAAAGCATTTTGAGCCCAGCACTGGTAATCCTACCTACTGAAAAGACTGAGAATCATGGTTTGAAGGAAAATCTGTGAGAATTATCTCCAATAAACTAATAAGAAAAATCCAGAAGTAGAGATGTGGCTCAAGTGGCAAAGCTTTAGCCTTTAGCAAAAAGAAGCTCAAGGACAGCATCTAGGCCCAGATTCAAACCCTATGACAAAAAAAGAAAAAGCATTTTGAGAGCTAAACACTACTGTTTGTAAGGGATTATCATTATCTACAGTTGACCACCTCTAGATAAGTTCTAGGTTGGTGTAGCAAGAATTTTACCCCCTTGCATTTCTGCAAAATTAGTGTTGCAATGCATCTGTCATACATAAATATATCAAAACAAATACTTTCCTTCAGGCACCATGACTTTGTATTTTATTTTTTGGGTCCGGTTGTGGGGCCTGAACTCTGGGCCTGGGCGCTGTCCCTCAGCTCTTCAGCTCAAGGTGAGTGCTCTACCACTCGAGCCACAG
>NW_012277413.1:0-1306 GCF_000151885.1 Dipodomys ordii
AATGTCATTCTTTCTGATGGAGGCATAGAATTCCATTGTGTATATATACTACATTTTCTTGATCCATTCATCTACTGAGAGGTATCTGGGTTGGTTCCATATCTTAGCTATGGTAAATAATGCTGCAATTAACATAGTTGTGCTGGTAGCTTTAGTATGGTCTTGTTTGTGAACATTTGGGTAAATGCCCCAAAATGGGATTGCTGGGTCATAGGGGAGCTCTATGTGGAGTCTTTTGAGGAACTTCCATACTACTTTCCAAAGTGGTTGAACAAGTTTACATTCCCACCAACAATGCAGTAGGGTTCCCTTATGTCCACATCCCCTCCAACATCTTTTGTTATTAGAGTTCTTGATTATAGCCAAGAATGCCTTCTCTTTCTTTCTCCTCTCTTCTCCTGTTCTCTTAGCACTTGGAGCCCATGAAGCAAATGGTGTTCAGTTGTGAGATCTGAATGTGGCTTCTCTGGTTTTCTGTACATTGCTGCCATGCAGAAAATAGCTTGATGTGAGTGGGAAACATTTTTGTTGGCATAGGATTTGGGAGACTAATCCTATTTTCTAAAATCTTTTTTTTTTGGGTCTGTATTTGATCATCTGATCTATATTGGCTTCAACCCACTAGTGCCCCCCACCCCTTGCACCTTGAGTTAAACTTAACCTCTTATTCTAGTCCCAATGCCCTTCATCTCTCAGCCCTTGCCAACCTTTCCTAAATTTGCTTTACATTTTCCCTGCCTGAATATTCTCTAGTTATACCAGCCATTCCCTCCGTTTCTCAAAGATGCCAGGAAGGCATCTTTGACTCATAGTCCAGAATATTCTTCCTTTTGATGTTAACCTATCCACTTTCTTCTTGTATGCAGAGCTGAGGGTAAAGGTCACCTCTCCAGAATGTTCCCTGGGCATGGAATCTATGAGACCTCAGTTGCTCTTTTATACTTCTTTACCCTATTGTGGTATACTGAAGAACAGTCAACTTGTTTTACATTCTTTGTTTAAATGTTAATGGTCTATAGTGTGCTGTAGGGTTTGAAGGAGGAAGAAACTTGTATATCTCCTTTTCCCCCAAATCTAACCATAGGGCCAACACAGAGACATTTGGTAAGTAGGTTACACAAACATGACTGACTACACAGTGAATGCAGTTAACCAGGGCTTCCAGGTGGCCTTCAGAGGAAAAGCTGTCCATGACAGCCATTTTCTTCCTCTTGAACTGCAAAGCAGGCCAGACAAATTGCTCTTCTATCTTTTTTTTTTTTTTTTTTTTTATATTTGGGCTCACGATTTTTATTTATTTTTGTTT
>NW_012277414.1:0-1935 GCF_000151885.1 Dipodomys ordii
TGTTCTTGTGCCAGTTTTGTGCTGTTTTGATTACCATGGCTTTGTAGTAGAGTTTGAAATTTGGTATTGATATTCCTCCAGCACTGTTCTTTCTGTTAAGGATCATTTTTGCTATTCAGGGTCTTTTATTGTTCCTTATGAATTTTTGGATTGCCTCTTCTATTTCCTTGAAGAATGAGGTTGGAATATTTATAGGTATCGCATTGAATTTGTAGATAGCCTTGGGAAGTATTGCCATTTTCACGATGTTGATCTTTCCAATCCAGGAGCATGGGAGTTTTTGCCACTTTCTAAGTTCTGTTTTGATTTCCTTTTTCAGGTTTTTAATGTTTTCATCATAGAGGTCCTTCACTTCATTGGTTAATTCCTAGGTATTTTATTTTTTGTGGGGCTATTCTGAATGGAGTTGCTTTCCTGATTTTAGCCACACTTTTCTCATTGTTGGCATACAGAAAAGCCATTGATTATACCCAGATATTTTGCCAAAGTTTTGAATCACCTTGAGTAATTTGGGAGCAGATGGAGTCCATGTGATACTGTAAATACAAAATCATGTCATCTGCAAAGAGGAAGAGTTTTACTTCTTTCCCTATTTGGATCCCCTTTATATTTGTATCTTGTATTATTGCTGTAGCTAGGAATTCTAATACTGCATTGAAGAACAGTGGGGAGAGTGGACATCCTTGTCTTGTTCCTGAGGTTAGAGGAAATGTCTTTAGTTTTTCACCATTGAGTATAATACTTGCTGTAGGTTTGTCATATCCAGCACTTATTGTATTGAGGAAGGTTCCATGGATTCCTAATTTTTCCAGAACCAGAGCTCCCCCATGACCCAGCAATCCCACTTTTGGGTATTTGCCCGAATGATCACAAACAGGACCACACTAAAGCTACCAGCACAACTATGTTTATTGCAGCATTATTTACCATAGCCAAGATAGGGAACCAACCCAGATGCCCCTCAGTAGATGAATGGATCAAGAAAATGTGGTATATATACACAATGGAATTCTATGCCTCCGTCAGAAAGAATGACATTGCCCCATTTGTTAGGAAATGGAAAGACTTGGAAAAAATTACATTAAGTGAAGTAAGCCAGGCGTAAAGAAACATAGGTGCCATGGTTTCCCTTATTTGCAATAACTAGTATATGTCTGAGTCAAGCAGAAGAGGTCAGATAAGTTGATGTTAGGGTAATGTATTCAATTGTTTTTTGTTTTTTTTTCCTTTCATGCAATTGTTTCTAAGATATTTATAAGATGATTTCTTTGTTGCTTTTTATGGCCCTCCCCCACAGTATAACCTCTGCTTTCACTGTATTTGATGCTGGTTTAAGTTGTGGAGGGGAAGGGAAAAAACAAATCATTTAAATAGGGATACAGGTGGACCCATTGCAACAAGGAGATATACAAGTCGTTATGTCGAAAAACAAACTTTACAACTTTGGTGGGGGTGGGGGGGAGCATAGGGTGGGGGAAGAGAAGGAGTATGGGAAGGGATGGGAAGGGGAAACAAAGATGAAGCAACAATGCTTGATAAGAAATGTACTCGTTATCTTGCCCATGTAATTATAACTCCTCTGTACTCTATTCTCACAATTAAAAAAATTCATTTTCAGTATAATTTGGAAATGTTAATGATGATTGTGTTTTCTAATCTCCAGGAAATTGGACATCTGAAATTAAATTGAAATATGAATGTTAGCTCTGGTTTAAAATCAAGTTTATTGGGTGTAGGGGGAGATGGGAAGGAATGGGAAGGGGAAACAAAGGAGGAGGCAACAAAGCTTGATAAGAAATGTATTTATGGGGCTGGGAAGGTGGCTCAGTGGTAGAGTGTTTGCCTTGCATGCCTGAGGCCCTGGGTTCAATTCCTCAGCACCACATAAGCAAAAAGAAAAAAGCTGGAAGTGGCACTGTGGCTCAAGTGGTAGAG
>NW_012277415.1:0-1578 GCF_000151885.1 Dipodomys ordii
GCCTTGCATGCCCGAGGCCCTGGGTTCAATTCCTCAGCACCACATAAGCAAAAAGAAAAAAGCCAGAAGTGGCGCTGTGGCTCAAGTAGTAGAGTGCTAGCCTTGAGCTGAAGAGCTGAGGGACAGCGCCCAGGCCCAGAGTTCAGGCCCCACGAATGGACCCCCCCCCCAAAAAAAAGAAATTATTCCAAACAGTATTATATGGTAATGGTGTGTGTTGTGTGTGTATATATTAGTTTAGTGTAACTTGGAACAGAAAACACTTGTTTGGTATTGTGTCACACACTTTGTTATATTGTCTTTTCTGTATATGTCCTACCTTTTCAAGCAGAGTGTAAACTCTTTGTAATCCTTGTTGTTTTCTAGCCTCCTCAGGAACAATTAACACACAATACTATGAAAAAATCATTCACTTGTCTGAGCTAGACAGTAAAGTCCTTGAGTCCTATCAAGTACTTTTTCTGGTTTGTAGCTCTGGCATATGGTAGGTAATCTGATAGTTGATGAGTGAATTCACCCAGAATGAAAATGTAGAAACAGATCTGATCAATTACTGTAGTCTCCTGCCTTGCAGATGTTAGGTACTTGATAAATTGATGTTGTACTGTGAAAGCTGGAGAATGAATCTTATGGTATCAAGAAGATCAGTTAAACATAACTTTTTGAGTATTTTCTGTTTGCTAGATTAGAATTGATGTTACCAAAAAAATGACTAAGAAAATGCTCTGGCAGTAGAAGGAGCCATAAAAACTAGTGATTAGCATATATTATCATAAGTATTGTAATAGATCTATAAAGTCTAAAGCTAGCACAAGAGAGATTTTGTCTTTTAGCTTTTAAAACTGAACAATGAGAAAATTGAACAATGAGAAAAAGCGAGTATCATTGGAGGGATTATTGGGTTATCTCATTCACTTATTTATTCAATGATGCTCTTTTGATGGCTGGGATTACAAGATATAGACAGGCTCTCCACTGGAAGAATGGCTGCACAAGGAATCATTAGAATGAGACTTCTTATCTGTACTGTATATCTGAGTCTGTGTATATAATGGCTTAATTCTTCTCCATTGCTGTACACTTTTTCCTGCATGGGAAAGATTATGCTGCTGGCAGCTCCCAGGTTTTACATCTTATGGCTTCAGGTACTGAAAAGACACTGTCCCTTTTTCAGTTTCAATTAGAAAAGTCTCCGGGGACTTGATTGACTTATTTTTGGTCAGGTATCTACTTTTGGTTCATTCAGCTAAAGCTAGATGATTGGACTGTGCTCTACCAACATGACATTAGCTACAGTAAATATATGAATGGGGGTCAGCTAAACTCAGAAGAGAAGGAACTACTAGAAAGATACATCCTTAGATTTTTCTGTCATTAGGTGAGAGAGCCTAACACTAAGGACAGTGGAGGAAGACTATCTGTTGTGCATAACAAATTACTGAGCACAAATAACTTTTTTTTGGGGGGGGGGTCCGGTCGTGGGCCTGAACTCTGGGCCTGGGTGCTGTCCCTCAGCTCTTCAGCTCAAGGCTAGCACTCTACCACTTGAGCCACAGCGCCACTTCCGGCTTTTTTCTT
>NW_012277416.1:0-2803 GCF_000151885.1 Dipodomys ordii
GCAAGAGGTGGCAGAGGTCCCCACGGGGACAATGGCACATTGTTCTGGGCCTCACCTGGCTCTCTCCAGCATCCAGGGATTTACGAGGCTCAGCCTCGGGGCTGAGTGGGGAGGGGCCGAGGGAGGGGCCGGTGCTGGAGCCCCCCCCCACTGCCCAGCGACAGCCAACCCCGGGACAGGCCCTAGCCTGCCTGCAGACCGCAGCAGTCACACCATGAATGGGCCCTCTTTCTCCATGGTGCCCACCATGGGGCTGGGAGGCGGGAGGACCGGCCGGCCAGCCTGCCGCAGACCACCTTTGTGGAGGCCGGGCCCCGGCCCAGAGGCCTCCTTCCTGACAGACCCCCAAGGCCTTCCCGGGCACCGGGGGCGGGGCTTGTGTGGCTGCCTGCACCCCAACCCTCGCTCCGGCGCCCTAGGGCCCTTCCACGTGGGCACGCACCCCCTCTTCGCTTGTCTACCCTGGCCCAGCTCACTTCCTCCGCTGTCCAGGTCCCGCCCCGGGGCCGCCTCCTTTCCTCTGTGCTGACTCCTCTCATACCCCAGGGCCTTGGTCCATGCTGAGCTCTCTTCAAGGGAGAGCGGCCTTTGGCACAGACTCAGGAGAAATCAGAGGTACCCACAGGCGTAGGGGCCCTCTGCACGCCTCCAGGCGAAGTAGCCAGGGCGGCTCAGGGCAAACGCAGCCCACGCGGGCCACGGGGCGCCTGCTGGGAACAGTCCATTCCAGGCCAGGCTCGGCCCTCTCCCCAGCACCACAGCAGCCCCGCTGGGCGGGACTTCCCGTGCCCTCACCTGGCCGCTGGGCGGGACTTCCTGTGCCCCTCACCGGCCTACCATGCTCTGACACTCAGCATGGACCTTGGTGAAACCTACTGTCCGGGCTGCCAAAGCATCCCCACGCCCTCCTGCTCTCCTCCCGGTCAGGAGAGCACTGGAGGAGACTCCTGTCCACCGCAGACCGGCCTCCAGCACCCCGGGAGTCACCCCCCCACCCCAGCACCCACATAAACCGTCCCCCTGGGCGCCCACCTTCGGACTCGCGGCCAGGCCTGGCTCCGTCCTTGCGGTCACCCTGGAAACAGTGGTGGATGGCTTTGCTGGGCAGTGGACCAGTTCAGACCGAGCCCTAGGTAATGGCAAAATGACGGCAAGTCCCCGAAAACAGTCCCGCTCTATTTCCTCGTTAACATAATTGCAAACAGGACGGCTCTTCCTTGATTCCGGTAGACAACAGCTTGAAGTGCTCTCTAGTCCTTGCAGGTATGGGATGGCGCTGCTTAGGGTCTGGCTATGCATGACGCTCACACGCGAGACAAATGCGAACACTGTGTATTTTTGACAAGAAAATGAACCCGCTATGGGGGAAATGTAACTTAATCGTTGGAGGGAAAATTGTTTATAAATTGATGGTGTTGTTTGAACTCTCCCCTCTGCGGCAGGCGGGGGCGGGGAAGGGGGGGCGCTGGTTGATTTCTGTTTTCTAATTGGGGGCGGGGAGGAGTCTGAGGGCCAGGAGGTGGCCGGGGAGGGAGCGTCCAGGAGGGAGGAGGGAATCTCTGGCCACAGCCCTGGAGGGCAATCGGAAGGGTCAGCAGCAGGTGAAACCTAACTGGACAGCTGGCAGAGGTAAGAGGGTGGCAGAGCAAAGGCCCTGGGGCAGGTGGCATTGATGGAAGGGAAGCCAGTGTGTCTGTGAGGGCTGCAAGGCGGGCCGCGGCTCAGGGCTGACAGGGGCTTCCTCGAGGCCGTGGTGCTCCGTCCTGGGTGGTGGCAAGATGGCCTGGTGCTCATCAGTGCTCTTTCTGAAGGAGGCAGAGGAGCGGAAGGCCTGACGTGTGCAGTCATGTGTGAGTGCGTGGTGCGGTACGTGTATGTGTGAGTGTACCTGGTGTGCGTGCACGCAGTGTGGGATGAGTATACATGAGTGTGCATGGTGTGGTATGCAGTCATATGTGAGTGTGTGTGGTGTGGTGTGCAGTTGTATGTGAGTATGTGTGGTGTGGTATGCAGTTGTGTGTGTGGTGTAGGGTGTATGTGTGTGCGTGGTGTGGTGTGGTGTGCATCTGTGGGGGGTGGGGGTGTATGCGTGAGTGTGTGTGGTATGGTGTGCAGTCGCATGTGAGTGTGTGTGGTGTGGTGTGGTGTGCAGTTGTGGGGGAGTGGGGGTGTATACATGAATGTGTGTGGTATGGTGTGCAGTCGTATGTGAGTGTGCATGGGGTGGTGTGGTGTGTGCAGTTGTGTGTGTGGTGGGGGGTGTATGTGTGAGTGTGCGTGGTGTGGTGTGGTGTGCAGTTGTGTGGGGGGTGGGGGGTGTATGTGTGAGTGTGCGTGGTGTGGTGTGCAGTTGTGTGTGTGGTGTGTGGTATATGCGTGAGTGTGCATGGTGTGGTGTGGTGTGCAGTTGTGTGTGTGGTGTGGGGTGTATGCGTGAGTATGCGTGGTGTGCAGTTGTGTGTGGGGTGTGGGGTGTATGCGTGAGTGTGCGTGGTGTGGTGTGGTGTGCAGTTGTGTGTGGGGTGTGGGGTGTATGCGTGAGTGTGTGTGGTATGCAGTTGTGTGTGTGGTGTGGGGTGTATGCGTGAGTGTGTGTGGTGTGGTGTGGTGTGCAGTTGTGTGTGTGGTGTATGCGTGAGTGTGTGTGGTGTGGTGTGGTGTGCAGTTGTGTGTGTGGTGTGGGGTGTATGCGTGAGTGTACGTGGGGTGGTGTGGTGTGCAGTTGTGTGTGTGGTGGGGGGTGTATGTGTGAGTGTGTGTGGTGTGGTGTGCAGTTGTGTGTGTGGTGGGGGGTGTATGCGTG
>NW_012277417.1:0-2702 GCF_000151885.1 Dipodomys ordii
AAAAAAAAAAAAAAGACAAAAGTTCTGAGGGAAGAGAGCGTGAGGAATAGTCCAGGGAGAGCCCTCAGGGTGGAATGGGAGTCATTTCATGGATATTCTTCCTTAGCTGGGCTATGACACTGGTAATCTGCTGACATATAAGCCAAATTAGTCCCTAGCTGTGATTCTTAAGGTCATCATCCCCTTTTTATTGTAAGCACCCTATATAGTTCTATCATTGTATTTGTGAAAGCATATTGTAATTAGTCTCCTCAGTGGTGATTCTTGCATTAGACAGTTCACTTTGTAAAGTTGGGAGCTGTGTTTTATTCATTATTTTATCTCCAGAAGCTACCACCATGTATTGGTGTTCATTAAACATTGTTTGTTGAATGAATGATGTGTTTTCCTAGTAAAATAGATTATACCCTTCTTGCTTTCTTGAGCCAACTATCACTTTTCCTCAGGTTCATCATTATATCCAGCAGTTAATGTCCAATGTGGCAATTCAGTGATGCCCTTAGGGTCTGTTGAGGTGATGTGCTCTGAATTCCTTTTTCAGCTCTTCATTGCCCTGTTCTTTTTCCTCCCTGCCTGGCCAGTGCTTGATTGTCATCAATCTATTTGATTCTAAAGTATCCTCTGCTGCCTTCTTCCATCCTTCTCTGGCATGATTTGCTAAAATTATATGTGACTAAGAGTTAGTAATCTCTGATTAGGTCCTAAAGGGCTCTTCTGGGAAAAATAGAGATGGTACTACACATGGGACTTGTATGCTAACTTCCTGTTCTTTCCAGAAAAGGCAGAATCAAAGTTGGAGTAAGGGCTCAGCAGCCTAAGAGCTCTTGTCTGGAGTAGAAAAGCTGGTTGATTCTTGATTCTACTCGCTAACCAGATAGTGTGGTCTGGCTTCTACTCACTCAGTCTAGTTTATCGGCGCACCAGTACAGACCTCAGGTGATTTTCTGCTAAATAGAAAGATCTACACTTCCACCAAGCAGGAAAAGAAGAGAGAGTCGGGGAAAAAATGCTGGAATCACAACATCTTTCTTTCTCAGTCTCTGATGCCCTCCTCTGCAAAACCAGTGTGACAGCATGATATGAAAGAATGGGGATTCAAGCTGGGTGCCAGTGGCTCATGCCTGTAATCCTAGCTTCTCAGAAGGCTGAGATTTGAGGGTGCCAGTGGCTCATACCTGTAATACTAGCTACTCAGGAGGCTGAGATCTGAGGATCTCGGTTCAAAGCCAGCCCAGGCAGGAAAGTCTGTGAGACTCTTATTTATCTCCAGAAGTGGTGCTGTGGCTCAAGTGGTAGAACATTAGTCTTGAGCTGAAGAGCTAAGGGACAGCTCCCAGGCCCAGAGTTCAAGCCCCACAACTGACCCCCCCCAAAAAAAAAGAAAAGAAAAGAATGGGGATTCATATTAGACCTGGGTGTTGACCCTCTCGCAACCACTTGTATTTTGAGGTATTTGGAGTCTCACTGTATTGCCCACTTCTGAGCTCAAGCAATTCTCCCAGCTCAGCCTACCAAGTAACTGGGAATACAAGTATGCACCACTATGCCCAGCTTTTCTCTCAAACTTACTAACTGTGGGACCTCTGAGCTTCAATTTTCTCACCTATGAAATGGCTAATACCTACTGTGTTGGATAGTTGTAAGAATTAAATAAGATGAATGTGTAACAGGACCATGCTTGGGACAGAGGAAGTCAGTCAATGGGATTGATTAGTATTAGGAAGAAGCAATGATAGTCTCCTAGTTTTAACTCTAGATGAGGTATTCAGTATTATAGGAGAGGACCATACACTGACTCTACACAGGGAGTACTTGGAAAAGAATGGCTTCAGAATTGTCCCATGCTTTTGACTACCTAGGCAAGACCACCTCTTGCCTGGACACACTCTTATCCCACAGAAAGTAAGAGGAGTCTGCCTTTTACAGGTCATGTGTCATGGGCTAGGGAAGGAGTGGAGTACAGGACCCAAATTCTACACCCAACAAACTCATCTCAGGAGGGAGCATAGGAGTGTTACCCAGATAATTTCTCTATGAGACAGAAAGAAACCCTGTTATCTGAACAGAATAGAAATTGCTTTGTGTTATTTTGTCTCCTATGGGGAGAACCTGAAAAATGGGTAAGCTTGTGGTTTATTATCTATCCTCGAACTATCCAACACGACAAGCATACACCAGGAACATTTTGGGTGAATAGGAATGTGTGTGACCACCCAACCCAAAGATTTTAGCTACTTTATATCAAATGGGAGATAGAGACTCAGAGTGAGCCTAGGTGTGTTTTGTTTTGTTTTGTGTGTCAATACTAGGGCTTGAACTCAGGGCCTGGGCACTGTCCCTTAGCTTTTTTGCTCAAGGCTGATGCTCTACCACTTTCTCCACAACTCTACTTCCAGCTTTTTGGTAGTTAATTGGAGATAAGAGTCTCACAGACTTTCCTGCCCAGGCTGGCTTCAATCCCCTAGCTCAGATTACAGGTGTGAGCCACAGGTGCCCATTTTCAGTGAGCCTACGGGTTTGGTGTTTTGTTTTTTTTGGGGGGGGGTCTAGTCGTGGGGCCTGGACTCTGGGCCTGGGTGCTGTCCCTCAGCCCTTCAGCTCAAGGCTAGCACTCTACCACTTGAGCCACAGCACCACTTCCGGCTTTTTTCTTTTTGCTTATGTGGTGCTGAGGAGTCGAACCCAGGGCCTTGAGCATGCAA
>NW_012277418.1:0-6082 GCF_000151885.1 Dipodomys ordii
GACTGCGCACCCAGCACTAGACTGAGTGCCCAGTAGAGGGACTGCGCACCCAGCACTAGACTGAGTGCCCAGTAGAGGGACTGCGCACCCAGCACTAGACTGAGTGCCCAGTAGAGGGACTGCGCACCCAGCACAGGGACGCTGGCGGTGTGGGAATCGTCAGAGGCGGGCCTTCAGAGCAGAGCAGAAGGACGCCAGGATGGAGATGAGCCTTCCTCTAATGCACTCCACGGAGAAATCCAGTTCCATTTGTCTGGGTCTGAGGAGAGTGCTTCAGGGTTGATGCACGCGGGCCAGAACGGTGGCACGCGCCTGTAACCCCACTGCCCCAGCAGGAGAGGCTGGGCTGCAGGTTCCCGCCAGGGTGGGCCGGGAGACCCTCGTAACACAAAATGAAAACGGGAGGGGGCTGGCACAGCGTCAGGCGGTGGAGCACCTTCTAGACTCCCAGCACGAGGGGGGGGCTGGTCATGACCGCGGTGGAGCACCTTCTAGACTCCCAGCACGAGGGGGGGGCTGGTCATGACCGCGGTGGAGCACCTTCTAGACTCCCAGCACGAGGGAGGGTGCTGGTCATGACCTGTCCATGGCCCATGAGACACGGGGGGGGGGGGGGGGGGGGGGGGGGGGGGCCCCGGTGGGGTTTGGAAGGGGGCGGTGCCATGTTGGAAGGGGGCAGTGCCATGGATTCTGTCTTGCTCCTGAGTCCAGAGAAGAGCGGGGTGGGCGGGGGAAGGGCCCACGATGGTCCCCGCCGGTGCTTCTGGGTGAAAAACAGGGAAAAATGGACTTCTCCCGCAGGTGACCACGGGCCGGGGCGGGTCAGGGCGGGTCGGGGGTCAGCCCGGCACGGGGGCCCTGGCCCTGCAAGGCAGGGACAGCGGCCTTTGCTGTCGGTGCGGCGTGCCCCGTGCCCCCGCGTTCCGGGGGTGAACAGGTGTGGGGCACAGTGCGCACAGACGGGGTGCTCCCCTCTCTGGCTGGTAGACTCAGGTCCAGTCTCCACCCTGTGGTCTCCACGTCCCGCACTGACCCTGTGGAGTCCGGCTCCGCTCCGTCCTCGGCGCCTTGCACACTTAACCCACGGCCGGTCCCCATGGCCTCCCCTCCGGCCAGCACAGGGCCTGGCCCCACCGGCTCCGCTCAGCTCCAGCCGACGGGCTCACTGCCCCACGGCCGCTTCGGCTGCATTCTCCAGTCAAGTGGGCCCTCTCTGTGCTGGTCTTGGGCCATTTTCCCCTGAGGCTCCGTAGCTCAGGCCTCGTTGGAGGACATTAGGGGTCAGGTGTGCTCTCTGGAGCGGCCGGCCCGGCCCGTCATCCGCCAGCCGTGGTCAGCATTGTCTCACCTGCCCTGTGTCCAGAAAATCCTTGGTTTGATGTGGACACGCCTGCCCGCGTCACCTCCCCATCTCTGCGTGGGCTCAGTTGAGAAGCCAAGCCCCGCAGCAGAGGCTCCCACCGGGCACCCTCCCTACTCAGGAGGCGGAGACTGAGATCAGGGTTGGAAGCCAGCCTGGGCAGGAAAGTCCGTGAGCCTCTCAGCTCTAACGAGCCACCAGAAAGGCCAGAAGTGGAGCGGCGGCTCAAGTGGTGGAATGCCAGCCTTCAGCAAAGCAAAAAATATTACAAAGCTCAGGAACAGTGTGCAGGCCCCGAGTTCAAATGAACAAAATGAATAAAATACCCTCCTCTCGTCGTCATTGGCGAGGCCAGCCCGCCGGGGCGATCCCCTCTGCGCAGGTGGCCGGGCTTTTACCTGGGGTGAGCAGCAGAGCCCCGGAAGCAGCCGGAATCAGGGGTCGGCTGCTCTCTCCTCAGGTAACCTGAGCGACCCGTGCCATCACCACACCACGTTCTCCACCCAGAACTCTCCTCTGCTCCTCGTGAGCCATCGGTGCACAACGAAGCGTGAGCTCAGCTGAGTCCTCGGGCACGGGCCGCTCCACGTGCGGGGACCAGCCCACCTTTCCTGGGAGCCCAGGTGCCAGCTCCCCGGCAAGCCGGCTTCCCCGCCGGGGAGACGGCCCTGGGCGCTGTCCCGGTGCTGGCCGCCCACCAAGGGCCCCCCCACCACCCCGGGCTGTGCCCACGAGGCAGGCAGGGCCGAGCACCTGCCTGCTGGGGGTTCATTCTCCTCCAAAGCCGGTCAGTCCTTCTGGAAGCTTCCTGTGTGAACGTGAACGTGGAGAGAACCCACGCTGGTCCCCCGACGGTCCGCGTGGCTGCGATCGCGTGGCCGCTGCACTGTCACATCTGGTGGGCGGTCTCTCCGCATCTGCTGGGATTGTCCTCTGAACTCTCCCCCACGTAATCGTGGATAACACGGGAACATCATCTGTCCGACCGCGGCTGCATTTCTGAGAATCGGGAAATCCTCCCCAGCCAACACAGCACTTTCTTGTACATCTGCACTGTCCGTGAACAGCTCTGACACGCGGTAGATCCAGTTAAGGCCTGTGGCACTAGAGGCCCGGAGGGGCCTAGTGGAGAAAGCAAGGTCACTGTGACCTTGAAGGAGACCAGGACCCTGGCCCTCCCGCGCCTCCCCTTCCTGGCTGTGGAGAGGGGAGCAGCACCACGACGCACTGGCCTAGCAACCACAGACGGAAACCTCGGAACCTTCAAGAAGACCCACCCCCGTCCTGAGCTCTTCCCTGGTGCCCCTCACACACCCCCCCCCCCCACAGCTGACGGGCACAGAGCACTTCCCCGCAGCACAGGAGGCGCGAGCAGCACAGGAGGCCCGAGCAGCACAGGAGGCCCGAGCAGCACAGGAGGCCCGTGCGATGGCAGCTGGGGAGGGCGAGCTCAGACACCAGACACCGTGAGGACCGAGGGGCTGCGTGGCTGCTCAGCCGGCGCGGAGGTTGGCATCAGCGTGGGGACAGAGCTGCGCAGGAGGCCGAGGCTGCCGCCGCGGAACCAGAGAGAATGCGGTGCAACAGCGCCCGATCCCGCCTCATTCTGCGAGAGGCAGCAAAGACGCGCCGGTGGCTGACAGCCCCGCCGCCAGCACCAATTGTTAGCGAAATCCCTGACGAATGACCGCGAACGCCACGCGGCCATCCGTCCTCGCTGAGGCCGCGGGCAGGCGTGGACGGCCCGGCCGCGGGGGCCCGGCCCCCAGCTCACCCGGCTCACCGCTGCCTTCAAGCTGATGCGATGCCGAGTCCTGCGTGTCTCCTGAGTGTCCGTGTGACGGGACCGGGCGACCCGCCGCGTGTGTCCGGGAGGTGTTTCCAGACCACGAGGGCTCTGACCAAATCCACAGAGACACGTCGGGAGCCAGGCCTGGCTGGGGAGCCCCGGGGGCATCTTTGAGACCCACCTTGGCCCTGTTGCTGTCGGCCATGAGGGAGCAGGCCCAGCAGCCGCACTGACTGCTCTGCCGGGCGGAAACCTCACATCGCCAGCCCGGGCACATCCCGCCTCCTCCAAATGACCTCTCTGAGCATTTGTCACCACGATGAAAAGACACACAACTGGTGAACAAACTTTGTGTGTTGGTGGTGTAGACGCAGTCCTAGACACGGGGGCACTGGCCAGCGACTGGCTTCCATGACAGTTCTTGACAGTGGTATTTCCACTTAAAAACCCGAGAGGAGAGCTCAGGAAAACTTCACACTGCTTGATGAGAACAGCCACAAAGTCAGAAGGCATCAATTGTACTCTGTTCTAAATACCAGCACTAAGCAGAAAGAAAACAATGCCGGGAGCCTACAACCACAGAAGAGTCTGCGGTGCGGGGGAGCTAGTGGAGAAGAAGCGGCACCCCGCAGAGGAGTGAAGGCCACGGAGGTGAGCAGGTCAGCGCGGCCCAGCGCTTCAGAAATGGAGATTCACCAGGACCCATTCGGAATGAAAGGCGGATGGCTGTCAGGGGCGGGGCAGAGACGGTCCCTGAACTCACACAGGCCCCGGGCACAGCTGGGACACCGGCACGGATGACAGAGACGGCAGGCCATGGCGCACAGTGCTGGAAAACGGTCGCGTGGAAACTTAAAAGAGGATGCCCAGGATAAATTCCAAGAGGACCAAGAGCTTACAGATGAAAAGCAATGTATTGTGCATCCGGGAAAATGAGAACCTGTCTTCCTGGCACTGGGTGGGGAGGACCTTGCCACCCAGGCAGAAAGGAGGAGGTCGGCTACCGTGTTCACCTTGGGGCTCTCCCATGACTAAAGGCACCACTGGCAACAGACCTTGCTAGCAGGCGCCACGCCCAGGCTGGTGGAGAGATCGCAGTGGGCTCGTAGAGTGAACGCTACCACTCAGGAGGAGGCAGGCGGCAGTGAGCAGAGACCGCTCACCAGCCGCTCAGAGGAGCCGGGTCTGCGTGGGAAAGGCACGGGACCATGGCGGAGCCCACTGGGAACAGAGAACGTGTGAAAACATGGTGCACTGGGCCAGACCTAACCTAGCCCTCCTCAGATTCCACAGAGCCTGGGAGCCCATGCCTCCGGCACAGGGGAACAGGGCAGCTTCTTTGGGAAGCAGCTCAGCATCTTATACTGCAGTTGGAAATGCTCAAGACTAGAGCTGTGGCTCGCGTAGTAGAGCACCTACTAGCAAGTGTAAAGCCCTGAGTTCAAATCTCAGGACCACCAGAAAAGTAACAAGGATAAAAGCTGGTGCTAGTAGCTCATGCCTTCAATCCTAGCTACTCGGGAGTTGAGATCTGAAGATCATGGTTCAAAGCCAACCTAAGCAGAAAAGTTCATGGGACTCTTATCCCCAACTGACCAGGAGCAAGCAGGAAGTGAAGATGTGAGTTAAGTGGTAGAGTACCAGCCTTGAGCGGAAATGCTCAGAGATCACACCCAGGCCCCGAGTTCAAACCCTACTATTGGCATGAAAAAAAAATTGCTCAAAACTCATGAGAGCTGGGCTTCCAGAAGCCGTCACGTGCATGGAGCAGAGGAAAGACAAAACGCCACAGATACAGGTCACGAACACAAACGACGTAAGGGTCGCTGGACCGGAGAGGGCCAGGACCACGGACTGCGTGTTTCTAGACAGACTTGAACAGGAGAGACTCACCCACCGCCCTTTCTTACCATCCCAACACCGGAGGGAAGAAGCGAAGCAGCAAACAAGATCTGAGGGTGATCACACAGAGCTGAATGCACGCAAAGCACTTCCGCATCTCGTTTTTAGACGCACATTTTTAGTGAGAGTACAAAATTGAATGTCAGGTGGCAAGGGAGGCAGGGAGAAAGTGGGTTAGGAATGGAGAGCGAGCTTAAGTCTAATGTCTTTTTAAAACCTCCAATAAATTGTGGCAGAATGGTAAGCTCGTTCTGCCTGCCAAAGTGTGGCGGGCTCTCCTTCATAGTGATTTGAGATACTTCAAGATTAAAAAGAAACAAAAGAGAAGCTAGGTACAACAAGTCACAAACCCCAAAGGCCAGAAACAACCACACCAAAAAAGCAGGACAAGCAGAGGACTGACCGGCGCTTTTGACTGAAGACACTTCTGAATTTTTTTGAAGCTAGAATTTTTCATGAATGGCTTTTAATTTACTTACAATTTTGAATTTATTTCATTAACACTTATTAATAAAAACCAAGGCGTGATTCTCTCAAGAGCCACGGAACTGGCTGTTGGCCAACCCTGGAAAGAGAGAGACAGAGAGAGAAAGCAGGGGCTGGCTCACAAATCTGCACCGGGAAGAGGGGAAGAGGGGGTGCTTAACTTCAGTGCAGAGATGTTTGAATTGTAAGAACATGCCACATATAATTATTATCATTATACCTTAAGTACTTAATGAAATGGGCAACTTTCTAGGGATAGAAAAATAAAACCGGCCAGGAAGAAGCCGACGGTTGGGGTTGGGTGTAATCGAGGGGCTTTAGATAGAGCCGCTCAGAACTGTCCTTAAGGCAAATTCCACAAACTACCTCCCGTGGGTGTGAGAATGCGGGGTACACTGCCCTGCCCTCGTACCCCACTCCAGCCGGGACAGCAGGGAACCAACAGTTATTCCCTCCCTCCCTCCCTACTTTCTCTCTGGATAGTTTTACTTTTACAGGGTAACAGGAATCAGACATAGGTAGTGATAATAATGGTTGCACAACAT
>NW_012277419.1:0-3529 GCF_000151885.1 Dipodomys ordii
TCTTTTTGCTTATGTGGTGCTGAGGAATCGAACTCAGGGCCTCAGGCATGCAAGGCAAGCGCTCTACCACTGAGCCACCTTCCCAGCCCCTTAAACCACTTTTTTAAGCCAAAATTTTTTACTTATTTTTTCAGTGTCCATAGTCCTAGGGGTAGAGCAAACTTGAACGCTTTATCTGAATGCTTGCAGCCACTGCAGAGCTCTTAAGAGTCAAACTGTTCAGCAGTTCAACCTGAGTTGCTTTGCCCAAATTCAAGCTAGTATGTGTAAGCCTGTGGTTCTCAGTTATTTACACGGGCGAGGGGGAGGAAAAAGAAAAGGAAATCCTAAAAGAAAAACCTTAAGCATTTAGAAGCAGGTGTTTCCAATCAGCGTCAATAGTCCTATAGGGAAAAGCTAACCTGGGTCTGAAGTCTTGCAGCCAGTCGAGAGCTCGTACATTCAAATTGCTCAGCACCTCAAACTGAGGTGCTCTGCCAAAATTCAAGCGGGTAGAAGAAATCATGGAGTATTCAGCAGCTGATACTTCCGGGGAGCATCCATGGGCATACTGGGTCCAAGAATCTGGAATTTTTCCTAAGCAGCATTGAAACCAGTGAAATACTGTTGTGTTCCGTGGCTCAGAACCTCATTCCCAGTGTGTGTGGAAGAGGTCATTTGGCTTACAACAGCTGTTCAGTATTTAGAGGCTGATATTTCCACTCAGCGTCCATAATAATCATATGCGGCCACAGACACCTGCAGCCTTCTTCTCAAATCTTCAACACAGTGCAGTAAGCCCAGGTTCAACTTCCACAGCACGTCAAACCGAGTGAATGTGTAAAAGCTCTGCTCACCAACCCCCCCAAGCCAAAATTACTTAAAAAGCAATTTAGTACAAAATTTAAATTCTGTTTAACAGTACCAAAGGTCTCCTCTGCACCCCTATTCTTTAATAGTAAGCATTTTATTTTTCTTTCTAACTTTTTAGAATGGAATATGCCTTCCAATTTTATCTTGGAATATTGAACTCTAAATTACCAATAATCCTAATGTAGGCCAAATATTTCCAAAAAGTCATTTTTTAAACGTTGTATTTCATAGGTCCTATACAGGAGATTATATTGCTTATAGTTTCTTTTTATTTTTGGTTTTAAAAGAAAAACTATACCTAAAGCTCTAACTCTATATACAGAAGAGGCCTAAGAAATTAAAACATACCACTTCCTTAACCATTGGCATCTGCATCCTCCTCTTCCTGGTCCTCCTCTTCCCTCCTCCTCCTCACGTGGGCTTGATCAAATGCTCATTGGTGCCAGGGATCATGCTAAGTGCTGGGGAGAAGGGTAGAATCACTGTATCACTATAGTGATGACCCATCCATGTGATAACACATTTCACAAGGTGGAGGGATCTAGAAGAAAGGCTCTGCCAGAGGAAAAGACCTTACAGAGTCACTTTCGAACCGGCCTGCAGAAACTTTCTATAGAAACGCTTTATTCTGAGTAGCCACCAACCTCCTAGGAGAACAGATAGTAAGACTTCTTTAATTATAGAATGTGAGATGATCAGTGTTAACGCTTGCCTCTGGAATGGACTTTCACAATGAGCTCAGTAGAATGGTTGCAAGAAGGGAGGGAAATGTAAAGACCTTCGGTATCAGTTGACCTCGGCTGTCATTTCTCAGAGCTCTTCCAAGGATTACAGATCAGTACGCTGTCGTGGCACGTCATCTCCCTGCACAAAATGAAGAGGAGAAGTGACCGGAACCATCAAACGATGGCCACAATTCAGGCCTCAAGCCAGGATAACTACTAAACAACGCAGGCAGAGAGAGACTGCCCAGTCTTCCTCAATTTTCTAGGGAGATGCCCAACTGGACAGAACCATTAGAAAGGTAGTTCTAAAGAGCTATATAAATATCAGGGAAGGCACGAAGAAATACCTTTTAAACATTATATGTGAGGCTCTGAAAGAACGTACCGCGGGGAGTCCTTATAACACTTTTATGTTCTTCATGAAGGAACAGTCTTTAAGAAAGGATGCTCTTTTGTGTTCCCTTCTGAAATGGCAGCTAAGCTGACAACTAGACTCATTTCCTCAAGGCTGGTAGGCAGGCCCTCCGGTTGAGCAACACTTCTGGCTCCTTTTTGTGTTGCTCATTTTCCGGGTAGGTGCTTGCTTTCTATGCTCAGGCTGGCCTCAACCGTGACACACCTGTGATTCTGTCAGTTGGGATCACAGGTGCATGACACTATACACAACTATGTTGCTTCCCATATGGCCAGGGTAGTAGGTGTATGTCACCATGCACAGCAATTGGTTGAGATGGAGTCTCTTGAACGATGATGCCCAGGGCGGCCTCCAGCTCTGATCCTCAGCCCTCCCTGTTCTAAGTAGTTAGGATTACAAGCTCGACACACTTCACGCAGCAACCCCTACTGCTCTCTCACAGTGTTGTGCATTATCTGAACCAATTCTCTTTCAGATTTTGAGTAGTGACTGAACGGAAGAACTACAAGATAAATATACCATCACTGATGATTTCTTTTGCACCATATAAAAAAGCATAAAATAAGATGGGAGGAAAAAGCAATTGAAAATATGAATCTATTTTACCACAACTCATAAACATCTTCATAACTATGACATTTTAAACTTTCAAGCATTCGGTGTTACAGGTACATGTAAGAAGCAAATAGTAGAACTGGAGATGTGGCTCAAGTAGTAGAGGGCTATGAATGGAGAGCTTGAGGTTCTGAGTTCAAGTCTCAGTACCAACACATGAAGAAGAAATAGTTCTAACGAGGTTATGAAACCTAGTAGTTTCCTGTTAGCTCATTCTTTTTCCCTGTTCAAAAAACTCACCTCTCATACCCAGTTTTTTTTGACATTTACCTCAATGTCCTAAGTAATATTCATGATTATTTCTTTGTATTTTTTAAATTGTAGGCATTTTTTATTTCTTACAATGCAAGCTGATTTTCTAGTTTTCTTTCCTGCTGACTGACAAGCCCCACGGGAGACCTATAAACATTTTCCATTTTCCTTATGTAGTTAGGTCAAGATTCTGCTTAAACACTTGAGTGTTTATGTTACAAGATTATGTAAACACTACTCACAGATGAAACTTTCCTGTTCTTCCTTTCTGCTGTAGTGTGAATGTTTCTCCCCATCCCACACCACACCAAGTATATACACTGAAATCCTACTTTCAAAATGGCATTTGGAGGTAGACCACTGGGAAGTGGTTAAGTCATGGGCAGAGCCCTCTTAGCTGGAATTCATGTTTTATAAAGAAAGCCAAAGAGCGATGCCTTCCTCCACTTGTGAAGTCCCAGCAAGGAGAAGCAGGCCTTCACCACTGGGCCATGGCTGCCTGCATATTCTCTATCTGGATTAAAAGTTAATTTCCCATATCTACTTCTCTATTTCTGCACCCTTTTAAAGATGTCTTCAGGGGCTGGGAAGGTGGCTCAGTGGTAGAGCGCTTGCCTTGCATGCCTGAGGCCCTGGGTTCCATTCCTCAGCACCACATAAGCAAAAAGAA
>NW_012277420.1:0-1600 GCF_000151885.1 Dipodomys ordii
AAAAAAAGCCAGAAGTGGCGCTGTGGCTCAAGTGGTAGAGCGCTAGCCTTGAGCTGAAGAGCTGAGGGACAGCGTCCAGGCCCAGAGTTCAGGCCCCACAATCGGACCCCCCCCCAAAAAAAATACATTTGCCAGGCACCAGTGGCTTACACCTGTAATCCTAGCTACTCAGGAGGCTGAGATCTGAGGATCGAGGTTCAAAGCCAGCCCAGGCAAGAAACTCAGTGAGACTCTTATCGCTAATAAACTACTCAGAAAACCAGAAGTGGCGCAGTGGCTCAAGTGGTAGAGCACTAGCCTTGAGCTGAAGAGCTGAGGGACAGTGTCCAGGCCCAGAGTTCAGGCCCCAGGACCAAAGCTTTGTTCACCTAAAGGGCTACAAGCAATAATATACAAATGTAGATTAGGGGTATACCTCTTGGGCAGTCTCTTTGGCTAGCATCAAAAGGCGTTGGCTTCTATTCTCAGCACTGAAAACAAAACAAAACCTAATCTAAACCAAATTAATAAAATAAAATATACAAATACATCAGCTACCTTTCTTCACTAATAGAAACCAAAGCACTGAAGAAACGGCTGCTTGTAGGTCTGAAAAAGAGCAGGGTGTGACAGGCAAATAGTGTGTTGAGTGGAGAGATGCAGGAGCAGCTCAGGAGGGTCTAGCCAGTCACACACTCCCAAGGCAAAAGACATCTGGTAGACCGAGGCTGTGAATGAGTAAAGACCAATTAGCATGCCTTGTTATTCAAAGAATAGAAGGAAAAGTAATTCTTGGCATGAGAGAAGTAGAGGTTTCCAAACACTGCCTGGAGGCTGGTCCTAAACAGAAAGAGTAAAAGTGTGGTCTCCTGACTCTGAAGAGGGAAGGAGAGCTCAAGAGAAATCGCGGGGAGGCCAGTGCTCACAAGTCCACAGGTTGCTGGCCCCGGGAAGGAGCACACAGAGTCCAAGGCTGATGGGATGTGTTCCCCAGGAGAGCTCACCTGGTGCTCACACGGGGTCCCATGGGGCTGCATAGGACAGGGCAATCTCAGACGCAGTATCACCCATCAGCTGTGCGCCACCTAGACACACTGCCAGGACACAGAGAGCAGACTGGGCAAAGAACACCTGCTGAGATTAGAAACTGGGCCATGGAGACTGGATGACACTGGGGCTCCGTGTCTGTGTCCACAGCATCCACAAAGGGACTGTGAGTACAGAAGCGTTCTCTTCCCTTTTAGGAGGAAAGGACTCTTGGAGTGAGGTGTCTTCATGTTTACAATTTGTTTCAAACGGGCCAAACGTGGGCTGGGCCCTGGCTCAGTGGCCAAGTGCCTACCAAACAACATCCCTGGTCCCTCCCCAGTTCCGAAAAAGAAAAGACAGAAATAGCCAGGCGCCGGTGGCTCACGCCTGTCATCCTAGCTACTCAGGAGGCAGAGATCTGAGAATCAAGGTTCAAAGCCAGCCCAGGCAGGAAAGTCCATGAAACTCTTATCTCCAATAAAGACCACCAGAAAACCAGAAGTGGCGCTGTAGTGCAAGCAGTAGAGCGCTCGCCTTGAGTTGAAGAGTTAAGGGACAGTGCCCAGGCTCAGAGTTCAAGCCCCACAACTGA
>NW_012277421.1:0-1562 GCF_000151885.1 Dipodomys ordii
TGTGTGAGAGAGAGAGAGAGAGAGAGAGAGAGAGAGAGACCTGGTTCCCTCAAGAAGCATTTCTGAGCCCACACCCATGGCTCACACCTGTAAGCCCAACTACTCAGGAGGCTGAGAACTGAGGATTCTTGTTTGCAACCAGGCTGGTCAGGAAAGTGAGTGAGCCTTTTTTTTTTTTGCCAGTACTGGGGCTTAAACTCAGGGCCTGGGCACTATCCCTGGTGCTCTACTTCTTGAGTCACACCTCCAGTACCAGCTTTTTGGGGATTCATTGGAGATAAGAGTCTCACAGCCTTTCTTGTCCAAGCTAGCTTTGAATCCTGACTGTCAGACTCAGCCTCCTAAGTAGTAAGGATTATAGGTGTGGGCCCTGGGGCTGGGCCCTGAGAAACTTCCTTGACTAAACCAAGCCAGAGTCCATCCAGAGCAAGCTTTGATGCCCTTATGAGGAAAATGGAAGAGGGGAAACGGAGGCCAGGAAGTCTGAGGCTCCACCTAGCCCCAAATTGCCCCGAGGATGGATCTGCAAATCTTCGGGGTCCTCACTGTGTCAGTGGATAGTTAGAAGAACCCCAAGCTTAGAATGACCCATAGACCGACGAGACCCCAGGCCTGGAAGAGACACCTCGGTGGCAGCATCCTGGACACAAAATCAGGCCTTTGCTTCACCAAAACACCTGCAGAGACCCGGCATTTCCCCCCCCCCCCCCCCCCCCCCCCCCCCCCCCCCCCCCCCCCACGGCCTCCACCTCACACCTCCCTGTATCTATGTATATATCTATGTGTGTGTCTTTCTCTCTGCCTGTGTGTGTATATACACGTGTGTCTGTCTGTCTCCCTCCCTCCTTTCCTCCCTCTCTCTCCCTCCCTCCCTTCCTCTCTCTCTCTCTCTCTCTCACACACACACACACACATACAGTTAAGCAGCCCACAGCAAAGAGCTAAATTTAGTTCCCCATTCTTCACTCCTAGAAATCAGCCATATATTGTCCATCAACATTCATTTCTCAGCCCAGCCCTGAGCAGCTGCTGTTCCTCGAACACTCTGGGTGCCTCTCAAGTTCATCTTTGGTAGGGTTTTGTTTTCAGATAGGGTTTTGTGCACACACACACACACACACACACACACACACACACCTTGGACTAAGATCCTCCTTCCAAGGAGCTGGGATTACAGGCATGCTTCACCACACCTGGCACCCTGAGGAAGGTCAGGCTTTCAGCCTGACGTTACTTGAACACAGGATTGGGAAAAGATGTGTCGATGGGTTATTTGTTTTTCCAGCCAGGTCAAGCTGAATCAAGGACCCCCAGTGAACACTGCATGGTATTATCAGTGACTTTGGTGGTGCGGGAAGTGGGGGGGCAGTGTCTGCGGGAGAAAGGAACAGAAACCAGCGGGGTCGGGGCTGGGAAGGTGGCTCAGTGGTAGAGCACTTGCCTTGCATGCCTGAGGCCCTGGGTTCGATTCCTCAGCCCCACATAAGCAAAAAGAAAAAAGCCGGAAGTGGCGCTGTGGCTCAAGTGGTAGAGCGCTAGCCTTGAGCTGAAGAGCTGAGGGA
>NW_012277422.1:0-3607 GCF_000151885.1 Dipodomys ordii
ACTTGAGCCACAGCACCACTTCTGGCTTTTTTCTTTTTGCTTATGTGGTGCTGAGGAATTGAACCCAGGGCCTCAGGCATGCAAGGCAAGCACTCCACCTTCCCAGCCCCTGACTTTAATTTTTATCTTATTTAATCTTTAACACATTCATTGAAGCATTTGTTCCTCCATGTGCAGGTAAAGAAGCATCATTCAGAGACATTGGGCGTTCAGATGCTGGAGTGGCGATTCAAATGTATTCTTGAGGGTAAGATAGGATAATCACAGTGACAACTCACTGTGAGAATAAACAAAAGTCCATCCAAATGGAGCGACCCGCTGGTTCCTACTTCTTCCTTAAGAGCTCACAGTCTCTGGGCACACATGGATCACTAGCCATGATATTTATGGGTACCCATAGTTTCCTGTTCCTTACCATTGAGGACAGACAGAGGAAGTAGGGGAGGAGGGAAACCTCGTGTTCTGTGGGATCAGCATCCCGGACGCTGATGGCGTTAGCCACAGGGACCTCTTTAGATGACCTTGTTGATGTTTTTCCTTTTGAACGCTGGACTTATCTTTCTGAGAGCTCACAAGCCAACAAAACTCTTTTCCACACAGCCAGACATAGGGTTGTATTTTTGTTTGCTGTTTCCTTTTTGTCGGTCGTGGGGCTTGTACTCAAGGTCTGGGCACTGTCCCTGAGCTCTTTTGCTCGAGGCTAGCACTCTACCACTCTAAGCCATAGCACCACTTCTGGCTTTCTGGTGGATAATTGGAAATAAGAGTTTCATAAACTTTCCTGCCTGGACTGTTTTGAACCATGATCCTCAGATCTCAGGCTCCTGAGTAGGATTATGGGCCTGAGCCATCGGTAGCACCCAGACAGACCTATGGATTTTTTTTTTAAACAATTGTGAAAGTGCTTTGCTGAAGGCACAGTGCTGGAAGAGCCACACAAAGGCCCAGAAAACCTACTGACATGGTCCAAACTGTAGTGCTCACTTGGCATGTACATCAGAATAGCAACACAGCACTTGATGGAAGTTAGCTGAGCGGAATTCTGCCTCCAAACAAAGGAAGAGGAGAAGGAAGAGGAGGATAGTCCATTCTTATATAACTCCAACTATTCCGGTATAAAAGCCTCCTGCCTCCAAAGCTGTGGGAAGCTATGTGGAGCCATGTCAAAGGCTAATTAACTTTTTTTTTTAAATGATGTTTTCAAGTTTAGAAAAGGACTCAGATGGAAGGAGGTGGAAGTAAAAATCACCAACCACAGGAGGCTCACAGCAACCAAAACAGTGAGGACCAAATCCAACTCAGCCTTGGGCTTTGTGTCCACCTTTCAAATGCCAGTGGCATTTGGTCTTAACAGCTTCCCGCCGAGGTTCTGAGGTCTGGTAATAGCTCAGAGCCTAACACATCACTCTAGGTAACATATAGCAGCCTGAATACAGCCTCACTGACCTTCTACTATACCAAGCTTAGAACAGAGGACAGATGTACAAAAGGAAAAGCCTGCTCAGCCCCTGACTTGGGAGTCAGCCTGAGCTTCCTACTTCACCTCAACGCACCCGCAGCCTGGTCACAACCTAAGTGTTTCTTTATCCCCCAATGAATGGGGGTGCTTGTCTCTCTTGGGCCCAAAAGCCAGGGTGTTTACTCTTGTTTGTAAGTTGTATTTCTGGGCCTCTCTTTTATTCCTCACTAAGTATCCAGGACAGTCTCCTTCACAGTGAAGAAAGAATCATAATTCCTGCTCTACCTCCATCTTCTTCCTTCAGGTTAAGTAGCTTTAACACTCAGCTTTATGATTCCTTCCCTCCTCCTCAGCTCTATGAATTCCTTTTCTCCTCCTCTTCCTCTTCCTCCTCCACCTCCTTTTCCTTCTCCTTCTTTGCCAGTACCAGGGTTTAATTCACATTCTTATACTTGTTTTGCTTGCTTTCTCAGCTGACATTCTACCACTCAAGCCATATCTCCAGCTCAGCTTTTTGCTGGTTGCTTTGGAGATAGAGTTTCTCAGACTTTTCTGCTCAGGCTGGCTCTGAATCACAATCCTTCAAATCTCAGCCCCCTGAGTAAATAGGATCACAGATGTGAGCCACCATTGCCTGACTCCTTATTCATCTTAGAAACTCTTAGTAATTGACCTGACATTCATGACCTACTGATCAAACCAACATTAAAAGTGTACCGTGTGCATGTAACTCATTGTTAAGTCAAGGCCTTGGCCAGAGTGTCACTGCTATGCTGGTTACTTAGCAAGAGCAGGAGAGAGAATAGGACAGATGGAAGCCAGAGGTATGGAAGGCAGGAGACAGTAAGAGAGTTGGATTAGCAAAGGAAGGAGATGCAGGAGAGGCAAAGAAGGTAGGAGTTGGAGATGGAAATAATCAGCAAGAAGATAGCAAGGGAATAAACTAAAAGGAAGAGAAAAAGGGACCTATCTCCTATGTGTCAAGTGCCATACTAGGGCCTTTACACATTTTCTCATGTAATCCTTACAACAAATAGATGGCTTCTTTTTTTTTTTAGCATCATCACATTTTTTGGTGAGGAGACTGACTTTAAATTGAGTTTTTTAAAAAAATATATCACTCAGAAATGAAGTGGCAGTGAGATAGGCCAGGAAGATTCTAGCCTCCTTAAGAATACCTGTGTAGGGGTTTGCATTGTTGGATGCAAGTGTACTGGAGGAAAATGTTGCTTTGATGTTAGATCTTTGTTGCAAGCACTCTTTAATAATTTCATCTAAATGACTGCTACTGTCAGACTAGAACATTGGACTACTTGCTTGACAACTGTCAGACTCTGACTGGCACACAGCCATAGTGGCCGCTGCTCTAGAGTAGAGCCAGAGAACTATTTCAGGTTGCAAGGGAAGGGAGGCCAGAGGGGAATGGCTGTTGTGTCTGCAATTTGTATCTGGCAGGCCTGTGAATGATATTGCTTCCTTCTGAAGGTCTGACCCAGTGGCAGTAATCACAACTTCAGCTCTACCATTTTTGCTCAAAGCTGTAAACCTTGCTTGGGCCAGAGCTATAACACCAAAGAACAGATGCACTCAACACCCTAAACATGGAGTTGTTCACACTAAAGGAACTATACGTTACCTATTTTCACTTCCTATCCTAATAGAACCAAATTCGTAATGGAAGGAGGAAGACAAAAGAAATAGAAAAGAGATGATGATCAACTGTTCTCTGGTTGCAAGCCATTGACAGAGATTCTCAGAAGGGAAGAAGGTTAATTGAAGGGTAACAGGTGCCTTTCACAATCCATTGGCATGTTCCAAAAGGACAACACACAGAGTGCTCTGAGTTCTAGGCAGGAGAAACTAGCAACAATTTTGAATAAATATGTCTCTAGAATAACTATGCCCCAACCATTTCCCTCTACACTATGCAAAAGTCAGGTCCCAGGCAAGCATCTGGTTGGTTGTACTGGGATCACATGTGTATCTTAAGCCAGGGGAGTTACAAACACCAAATGAAGAGAGCACTGCCTCATAAATTCTGTTACACAATGGGGAAATGGGTATTGAGCATCCCCACACAAGTGACTAGTCTTTTAGAACTTTTAGGTGCGGGGCTGGGAAGGTGGCTCAGTGGTAGAGTGCTTGCCT
>NW_012277423.1:0-1656 GCF_000151885.1 Dipodomys ordii
ATTTTTTGTACTGGTTCTGGGACTTGAACTTAGGGCCTGAGTACTGTCTCTGAGCTTTTGTGCTCAAGCATTCTACCACTTGAGCTATATCTCCTCGAGCTTTTTGCTGGTTAATTAGAGGAAAGAGTCTCACAGACTTTCCTGCTAAAGCTGGCTTTGAACTGTGAACCTCAGGTCTCAGCCTCCTGAGTAGCTAGGATTACAGGCGTGAGCCACCAGCGCCCGGCGGTGATAACGTTTCTTGATTTTCAGTTGGCCCTTGTTTTTGACAACTGGCAGGAATATTTACAAGGTAACTGAACAATCATCTCAAAAGTTATTGGTTTCTATAAATATATACCTTATTATAAAACTTCTTAGTGACTTATATAATGTTGGAAAATCTTGTCAACCCTTAATTTCCTATCATCCATGATTTAGTACAAGTGAATAAACTGAATATCTCTGGTGTCTTTTTAGTCTTGGGGCTTGAACTCAAGGCCTGGGCACTCTCTCTGAGCTCTTTTTGTTCAAGGCTAGCTCTACCACTTTTAGCTACAGCTCCACTTCTGGTTGTTTTTTTTTTTTTGGTGGTTAATTGGAGATAATAGTCTCAGAGACTTTCCTGCCTAAGCTTGCTTTGAACCATGATTCTCACATTTCAGCTTCCTGAGTCTCTAGGATCACAGGCATGAGCCAGCACCTGGCCTCCATTGGAAAGCTGATGAAGTGCTTTTTATGCTTTTGCCATCTTCTATTTGAACATTATACATTGGCATGTCACTTTCCTGAAAATATATTCTATCTCCAATTTACATACAAGTTCTTCTGGGACCAGAGTCACAGTTAAATGTCCATTTGTGCCACTGCATGGCCCAGACCATGTTATGCCTTCTCAGGAAGTGCTCATTGGACTGAACTGCCTTGGATACACCATGTACCAACCTTATTATCTGGAAATGGGATGTAGAATGTTCTAGCTGTTGTTAGAAATGTTAACTAATCCAGCCCAGGTTCTACTACTCAGTGCCAAGACAATAAGCTCTAAAAGTAGCCAAAGAGGAAGTAAGAGTTTGGTTAGTGAGCTGTAAATTATTTTTATTTTACTTATTTTTTGTACTGGTTCTGGGACTTGAACTTAGGGCCTGAGTACTGTCTCTGAGCTTTTGTGCTCAAGCATTCTACCACTTGAGCTATATCTCCTTCGAGCTTTTTGCTGGTTAATTAGAGGAAAGAGTCTCACAGACTTTCCTGCTAAAGCTGGCTTTGAACTGTGAACCTCAGGTCTCAACCCCCTGAGTAGCTGGGATTACAGGCATGAGCCACTGGCACACAGCTGTTAATGCTTTCTTTATGCTTTATGGAAGTCCTTTGGTGGCAACGATCGAGACTTTGCTCAGTTTTGCCACCGGGGAAATGAGATGTGAACCAGTCCCAGCACATGAATTGTCTCTCGTGCATTGGTTTCTCAATTCCTGATCTTCTAGAGTTTCTTTAAGGATTAAGAAAAATGTCAGAAATAGATTTAATTGCTGACGAAGTACCCATGTTTAGCTATTTGACTTTGCTGCAGGTTCTGTCTGCATACTTCCTGCAGCTGCATTCCTGTAAAGTGAAATTTGGAAAATGAACATTGCAAATCCTACAGGAGATGATTCCAAATTCTGCTATTGGATT
>NW_012277424.1:0-2080 GCF_000151885.1 Dipodomys ordii
CACACACACACACACACACACACACACACTTTCTCTCTCTCCAGTTCATGTGCTATGTGGGGAAAATGGCAGTGGGGAAGAGCCAGGGAACACACACACACACACACACACACACACACACACACACACACACTTTCTCTCTCTCCAGTTCATGTGCTATGTGGGGAAAATGGCAGTGGGGAAGAGCCAGGGAACACAAGTAAGCCACCCCCTGCTAGAGAGAAGTTGTGATCCTTTTACCTTTCACACACAAATCCTACACAGGCCTGGTACAGTTCAATGGCTTCGCCCAGGGACTGAGCCCCTGCACCAATCTCAGCCAGCTGACTGGGCAGGTCCTTCACCAGGGCCAGAAGTTCTCTTCGGACATTGTCTCCCTAGAAAAGGGAGAAGGAAGGGGCTAGGGCAGACCTGGCAAGAGGTGGAGTCCAAAAAGTCAAAGGAATTACCCAAGGGAAACCACTGGGCTTGGGAATGTGGCTTAGTGTGATAGAGTGCTTGCCTAGCATGCACGAAGCCCTGGGTTTGATCCCTCATACACAGAAAAAGCAGGAAGTGGCTCTGTGACTCAGCTGGTAGAATGCTAGCCTTGAGCAAAAAGCAGCTCAGGGATAGTGCTCAGGCCAATTTCAAGCCCCAGGACTGGCAAAAATAAGTAAGTAAGTAGATAAATAAATATAAACAAAGGGGAGACACTGGCCCAAGAGGGATACAACCTGGCAGAGAAGTCAGAGAGCTGATAGTGAAGTCTTTGCCAGTAACAGAAGAGCCAGGCCCAGGAAGACAGCCCCAAGCCCAGGTGCCCTCCCACTGCAACAGAGGAACAAGGTACCACTCCCTTTAGCTGCACACCGTGATGCCATACTGCTTGCATGAGTGGTAGAACTGCTCCCGCATCTCAGCGGCCCCAGCCTGGCCCTCCTCCTCCTTGCGGCTGTATTCTTGCTGGAGCTGCTGGCACTTGGCGATCTGCTTCTTTAGTGAGGGGATCTCGTAGTTGACATTCCGAACCAAGAGGCTAGAGAGTTCCACTAAGGAGGACCCAGGAAATTCACCCCAGGATAGCCACACCCCCTAAGGCAAGCTGCCTGAGGATGCACCCAAAAATGCTCTAGAGTGGTGGTAAAGAGTGGGGTTTGTGCCCAGTCCCTCCCCTTCCTGGCTGAAGAACCTGAGACAAGTTACAAAGCCAGAACTCCAACCCTCAGCTGCAAAAACAAGGAATATTAACGTTGACCAAGTGGATCTACATAAAACACCAACCCATACCTCTTCTGCCTAGTATAGAATGGGGGTGGAAGGATGGTAGGAGCAATACACACTCCACCCCATCGGAGAGGGACAGGTCAAGTACCAGCTCAGTTAGGAACGCATTTGACCCTCCTTCACTCCCTTCTCAGAATCATTTTTCTCACAATCAGTCATCATCTACATCCTACTCTCCTCCCACAATAGACCATGCCTCCTGTAAGCCTGGTATCTCTGAACTCTGGGTGGGCTTCCCCATGGACACTGGCGTCACTTTACCTAGGTAGGTGTTGTCCTTCTCATACAGGGCTACAATCTCTTGCCAATCCTGAGTAGAACAGAAAGGGAAGTCAGCCAGGGAGAACACCCAGCAACAACCTCACAGATCAATCTCTAAACAGAGGACACTTCCCGCAGGCTTCCCATCACACCAAACACAAACTCCTAGCCTTCCTCTTTCTCCTGGGTGTGTGTATGCGTGTGCATGCGTGTACACACATACACATGCATCAATACTGGAACTTGAACTCAGGAGCCTCGCATTGTCACTTGGCTTTTTTACTCAAGGCTCTAACATTTGAGCCATAGATGGGACATCCAATTTTTGCTACCAAACTGGAAATAAGAGTCTCAGACTTTTTTTTTGGGTCCGGTTGTGGGGCCTGAACTCTGGGCCTGGGCGCTGTCCCTCAGCTTTTCAGTTCAAGGCTAGCGCTCTACCACTTGAGCCATAGCACCACTTCCGGCTTTTTTCTTTTTGCTTATGTGGTGCTGAGGAATCGAACCCAGGGCCTCAGGCATGCAAGGCAAGCGCTCTACCACTGAGCCACCT
>NW_012277425.1:0-5103 GCF_000151885.1 Dipodomys ordii
CACTATAGCTCAAGTGGTAGAGTGCTCGCCTTGAGCTGAAGAGCTGAGGGACAGCGCCCAGGCCCAGAGTTCAAGCCCCACGACCGAGAAAAAAAAAAAAAAAGGAAGCGGTGCTATGGCTCAAGTGGTAGAGTGCTAGCCGTGAGCAAAAAAAAAAAAAGCTCAGGGACAGTGCTTAGGCCTGAGTTCAAGCCCAACGACTGGCATCAAAAAAAAAAAAAGAGTCTCATGGGGACTTTCCTGCCCCGAGCTGGCTTCGAACAGTGATGCTCAGATGGCTAGAATTACAGGCATGAGCCACCAGCACCTGGCAGTAAAACTTAAAAAAAAAACTGTTAGAAGAAAATAGAGGAGGCGGGCTGGGAAGGTGGCTCAGTGGTAGAGCGCTTGCCTTGCATGCCTGAGGCCCTGGGTTCAATTCTTCAGCACCACATAAGCAAAAAGAAAAAGAAGCCGAAAGTGGCGCTGTGGCTCAAGTGGTAGAGCGCTAGCCTTGAGCTGAAAAGCTGAGGGACAGCGCCCAGGCCCAGAGTTCAGGCCCCAGGACTGGACCCCCCCCAAAAAAAAAAAGAAAAGAAAAAGAAAATAGCGGAGGCCAGGTGCTGGTGGCTCACACCAGTAATCCTAGCCACTCGGGAAGCTGAGATCTGAGGATCACAGTTCAAAGCCAGCCCAGGCAGGAAAGTCTGTGAGACTCTTGTCTCCAGTTAACCACCAGAAAACCAGAAGTAGCACTGTAGCTTAAGTGGTAGAGTACTTGCCTTAAGCTGAAGAGCTGAAGCTGCCCAGGCCCAGAGTTCAAGCCCTAGGACCGACAAAAAGAAAGAGAGAGAGAGAGAGAGAGAGAGAGAGAGAGAGAGAGAGAGGGAGAGGGAGAGAGAGAGAGAGAGGGAAGGAAGGAGGGAGGGAGGGAGGGAGGAGGGAAGAAAAATACAGGAGGCAGCTGGGCACCCATGGCTCACGCCTGTAATCCTAACTACTCAGGAGGCTGAGATTGGAGGATTGTGGTTCAAAGACAGCTTGGGCAGGAAAGTCAGTGAGACTCTTATCTCCAATTAGCCATCAGAAAACGAAAGTGGCCCTGTGGCTCAAGAGGTACAGTACTAGCCTGAGCTGAAAAGCTCAGGGAAAGTGCCCAGGCCGAATTCAAGCCCCACCACTGACCAAAAAAAAAAAGATTATATAAATAGTCAGGCACTAGTAGCTCATACCTGCAATCTTAGCTACTTAGGAGGCTGAGATCCAAGGATCGTGTTCAAATCCAGCCTGGGCAGAAAATTCTGTGAGTTTTTGTTTTTGGCGCCAGTCCTGGGGTTTTATGTGGGGGTGTACACACACACACACACACACACACACACACACACACACACACACACACACACACACACACACACACTGGCCAATAAGCACATGAAGAGATGTTTAGTATAATTAGTAATCAAAGAAATGCAAGTCAAAGAAACAATGAGATACTGTTTCACACCAAAATACTTATACTCAAAGATAGTAGCAAATGTTGACAAGTACCTTGAGAAATTAGAACCCTCATCTACTGCTGGTAGAAATGAATGGTGATGGGGTAAGTATAGTTACCATCCACTGCCCCATTTCTCTGACTACACTGGTAAGGTGGCAATCGTACCTGGTTTCTAAAATGGCCAACAAGTATCAGCCCAGGTCAGCCTCCTTGGCCTTGGTGCTCCTTCCAAAAGATTCTATTCCTTAATTTCAGACCCTTTGAACTACATTTCACTCACTAAAATCACTTTTGTCACTTTTCTGACAAGTCCAAAGCCTTCTGATTGTTCTCCTTGTTTCTGACATGCTCTTCTTCCACCAAGAGCACGGGCCACATGCCTCCTCCAGGAGAGGAGTTCCTGTGACAACACTGAGTTCAAGGCCTCTCTTGTCTACCCAGAAGCAAACCAACCGACTCAGGAGTGGATAACCAGCTCTTGCTATCAATAAAGACAGCCATCCTTCACATCTGATAAATTCTACCACAGACCAGTAAGTGAGTAGTGAGTGAGATTCCCAAATGAGTGAGAAACTAAAGAATCAAAGAAAAAGTGAATAACTGCAAACGCAGATGGTAAAAAACGGTGATAACAGGCTTCTAAAGGAAGGAGGCTTTTCCAAGTAAGGCTAGCAATTCAAAAGCAATGTGGTCTCAATGCCCTGGGGAAACCACAAGATTTTACACTCTACTTGTGGGCACATCTCCATTTCCCAGAGGATGACTGAACATTAGACCTTCCTGCAGGCTGGAATAAACCCATAAAATATGAGACCAGGTGGGCACCGGTGGCCCATGCCTGTAATCCTAACTACTCAGGAGGCTGAGATCTGATGATCAAGGCTAGAAGCCAGCCTGGGCAGGAAATTCCATGAGACTCTTATCTCCAAATAACCACCAAAAAGCTGGAAGTGAAGCTATGGCTCAAGTAGTAGAAAACTAGCCTTGAGCAGGAAAGCTCAGGAACAGCACCCACGCCTTGAGTTCAAGCCCCATGACTGGCATAAAAAAATGAGAGAGAGAAGGAGAAAGAGAGAGGGAGAGAGAGAGAGAGAGAAGGGGGGAGACCAAATGACTCCAAAGCTTACCTGTCCAAAGCAATGGTGCTTTGGCACACCACCACTGCCACTGCCAGCTGCTTGGTCAGCATGCCCAAAGTCAATGCTTTTCCAGCTAGCCCCTCAAACTTTCTCAAAGTTAGCAAAGAAAGCAGGTGACCACCATCTGCCAGTCCATTTCATGTCTACATCTAGGCAGACTCACTGCCTACCCAATAGAAAACCAAACATCATGCATACTCCCATAAAGTAGCAAGCACAAGTGCACATCTTAAAACACACTTAGGTTCTCCAGCAAGACCACAGTTCTCGCTTCTGTTGATCCACAACTGACAAAGAAAGGAACAGGAGAGCTGCCACTGGCCAACACATCTCCTATGGTGCTCACCAGTGAGCTGCATCTCTGAATATGATCACTGGCAAGCTACTCCTCTACCCAGGGCCTCCGTCTCATGTGTGAAATTAAAGGACCCAACGTTCCTTTCAACTAGCTGTCATTTCCTAACCTGCAGGCTTCTACTAGCTCTCTACACAGGATGCTTTCTAGTGAGAAGCAGGATGTGGAACAAATAAAGGATTGACTTCCAGAAAGGGACACGGGGTTCACATTTTGATGACCCAGTTTCCCTAGAAATGTCAGATACCCCTGGAGGCAGCAAGAAGCAGAAGGAACAACTTCTGCTGGACAATTGGCCCAAATCAGCCCCTAGAGGTCTGAGCATTACACCAGTGTATGTTCTACCTCCTGAGGACATACTAATCCCAGGGATGGTACTGAAAATGGTAACCTGCCCCAAACCAAAAAACCAACAAGGAACTTTTGCATTTCTAGATTGGAAAGAGAGATCTAGGGGCTGGGAAGGTGGCTCAGTGGTAGAGTGCTTGCCTTGCATGCATGAGGCCCTGGGTTCGATTCCTCAGCACCCCATAAGCAAAAAGAAAAAAGCCAAAAGTGGCACTGTGGCTCAAGTGGTAGAGTGCTAGCCTTGAGCTGAAGAGCTGAGGGAGAGCACCCAGGCCCAGAGTTCTGGTCCCACGACCAGACCCCCCCAAAAAAAAAGAGATTTAAAGCAATAGCTCAGACTGTGGCTACTCAGTCTCTAATGGCTCTAGCTCCTCTACCAAAGCAAAGCAAAGTCTTGCTGATCTTGGACCCCTTGATCTTTGTTCTTATGGGCAATTTCAAGAGCTCAGAAAAGCCAGGAGACTAAAGATTGTTGAGGTCCACAGGAAACCTAAAGCTTCATTTGTCCTCATTCCAAACTTAATTGGCAAAGCACTTGGTGTTTCAGGTCCTTTTCCTTCCTCTGCTCATTCTCAATACACAGACTCAAACAATAAGAAAAGAAAAATGGTCTGAAGGCAAGGAACTAGTGGATAGGAGACAGATCCTAAACAAACAGCGCCTAAGCAAAGTCATCTGTTCAAACACTGTCCAGATCCAACTTCCTGGCAGAAGCTACTGGACAATCTCACAGCACCTGGGGACCCAAGGGACCTCTCATTTAGGACCATAATCACCCTTATCACCTCCTAGAAATCGGTATGGTGGACAAAAAGTCAGCAGTCAATGCCTCTGAAACGAACACCACAGAAAAGGAAGACACATCACTTTGACTATGAATAATCCTTGTGATCATCAGGCCTTTCACTTGTCCCAGCTGGTTATATTCACTCTTTTCCCTCACTCAAGGGGACCATGGCAAAGTGTCTGTGGCTCAAGGAAGCCTGTGCTTCTCCAATTCATGCACGCCTTTTAAGCAGCAGCAAAAAAAGAAACCCAGCAAGGATTTCCACAGTCAGGGGTGAAGAGGCCTGGAGGATGGGAAACTTTGAGCAGCCACACCAAGCAAACGACCACAAACAGGACTATTCTGGCAAGCCAGTGTCCTGTCAACGGGATAATGATATGGCCAGCCGCCTGTAAGGGACAAGGGGGAATCTACATGCAACCAACAGGATGGACTGAGAAAAGGCAGAGGGGACGACCAAGGCGATCTCACTGCACCCAGGCCTTCCCTCGAGGTCCAGGAGCTGCCCGAAGCTAGCCCACGACGCAGAGAACCAGAGGGGCTGTAGGGCAGGGGAGAAGGCGCCCACATACCACCGAGACACCAGGCCTCGCGTGGCGTGCGCGGAGTGCACGCCCGGCCCGACGGCATGCAAGGGTGGGCGGGCGGGCATGCAAGTGGTTCGGAGAGGGGTGGCAGGCGTCACCCACAGGACTCCGTGGGGCGAGGGCTGGGGGCGGGGGAGGGGCGCGCGTGGGGTGCTGGTTACCGTGTGGTTCACCCCCCACATCAGGACGCTGAGGATCGGCTCGCTGGCCCGGAATAGCTTCACTTTCTGGCACACGAAATGCTTCTTCTTGGTCTTGGTTTTGCTGGCGCTGAGCGGCGCCACCGCCACCGCCGTGGTGCTGGTGCAGTTGGACGACATGCCCGGGGCGGCGGCGGCGGCGGCGGCGGCGAAACGGGGGGCGGCGGAGACGGCACACAAGCCAGCGGCCCCAGGCCTCCCCCGCACCGA
>NW_012277426.1:0-1146 GCF_000151885.1 Dipodomys ordii
ATACTGTACAGAGGGGTTACAATTACATGGGCAAGATAGTGAGTACATTTCTTATCAAGCATTGTAGCCTTCTCCTTTGTTTACCCTTCCCATCCTCCCCCATCTTCCCTCCCCCCACACTCCCCCCCCCCCCCCCAAGTTGTAAAGTTCGTTTTTGACATGACAACTTGTACTTCTTCTCTTTTTTAATATTAAGACGAGATAGGGGAAAGGATGAAGGGTGCATGTTTGTCTGGAGATGGATCTAGGATATCTTACATGTTAAGCAGGTGCTCTACCATTGAGCTCATTCCACCCAAGTAGAAAGTCTTGATTTGAAATTTAGTTTTAGACTGGCCCTTTGTAAAAAGTGTCATTTGCATACATTTGCTAAACTTCTGAAATTCTTTTGTTTTATTAGAACCCGAGTTTGAATTTCAAGGAGGTAACTTACGAACTAGATCATCCTGGATTTCAGATTCGTGACAGTAAAGGACTTCATAATGTGGTTTATGGCATTCAGAGGGGTTTGGGTATGGAAGTGTTCCCTGTAGACTTCATATATAGACCTTGGAAACATGCAGAAGGCCAGGTAAGTAGATGGCTATTAACTGGAAGAAGAGGAATAGGAACTATTTCTCTCTCTTTTTTTCTTTTCTTTCTTTCGTCCTTTCCTTCCATCCTTCCTTCCTTCCTTTCTCTTTTTCTCCCTCTCTCCCTCCCTCCCCCTCCTCTGCCGGGGGGGGGGGCCCTTGCTTGCTTGCTTGCTTGCTTGCCTGCCTGCCTGCCAGCCAGTCCTGGGCACTGTCCCTGAGCTTCTTTCTTTTGCACAAGGCAGTGCCACTTCTGGCCTTTTTGTTTATGTGGTATTGAGGAATCAAACCTAGGGCTTCATGCATCCTAGGCAAGCACTCTACCACCAAGCCACATTCTCAGCCCCAGGAATTATTTCTTTTTTCTTTTTTTTGGGGGGGGGGGTCCGGTCATGGGGCCTGAACTCTGGGCCTGGGCGCTGTCCCTCAGCTCTTCAGCTCAAGGCTAGCGCTCTACCATTTGAGCCACAGCACCACTTCTTCTGGTTTTTTCTTTTTGCTTATGTGGTGCTGAGGAATCGAACCCAGGGCCTCAGGCATGCAAGGCAAGCACTCTACCACTGAGCCACCTTCT
>NW_012277427.1:0-1077 GCF_000151885.1 Dipodomys ordii
TTCCTTCCTTCCTTCCTTCCTTCCTTCCTTCCTTCCCCCTTCTCTCTCTTTTTCTTTCTTTCCATTACTGGTCCCTGCTGATGGCTCGCCATGAAACAGGTTGTTAAAATTAATTAACTATTCTTTGAAAAACATCTGTTCACTGTGAGGCAAACTCCCTCTGCTGTCTTTAAAGTATGGCGAGCCTGTTCCAGAAACTTCTCTCATTCCCAGGTATTAACTATGCACTTAAACTAGGTTTATATCCCATTTCTACCTCCCACTCCCCTTAAAATACAAAAAGGAAAACAATTAAATGTTTTCATGTATTAGGAAATATGGCAAGCACTTTTCGTACCTACCACCTTCTACAGTCAAACGCGATAGCCAGCACTTGTGACTAGTAATAAATTACTTAATTTTGAATAAATTATTAATTATTTAATTTTGTTGCTAAAACAGTATTGGCTATTTTTTTTCTATAAATCTTGACAGAAATTTTTTAAAATATATATTTTATTTTATTTTTTTGCCAGCCCTGGGGCTTGAACTCAGGGCCTGGGCACTGCCCCTGAGCTTCTTTTTTTCAAGGCTAGCACTCTACCCACTTGACCCACAGCACCACTTCCAGCCTTTTCTGTTTATGTGGTACTAAAGAATCGAACCCAGGGCTTCACACATGCTAGGCAAGTATTCTGCCACTAAGCCACATTCCCAACCCTTAAAAAATTTTAAAAAGTTTAACTCGGAATGAAAATACTCAACATTTTGATGTCTCATGTGTCTAGTGTTTGATCTAGGCATATATTGAATTATCTGTTTTATGAAAGCATATTGATTTAAAATTTTTCATTGTATTACTTCAAAACGTGAACTTATAGCCATTTCATAATTTGGAAGTAGCTTTATTGTTTTTCTATTTTACTTTTTATATTTTTCATAGTCATAAAGAACATATATCTATAGGAAGAAACAATCTGTCTCCACTAACCCATGAAGAGCTACATTTTTAACAGTATAAAACAGTAATAAGTAAAAATCCTGGCTTTTCTGAAAACCCAGACTGTTTGAAACTATTCTTTTTTTTTTTTTTTTTTT
>NW_012277428.1:0-1770 GCF_000151885.1 Dipodomys ordii
TGGCTTTGAGCTGAAGAGCTGAGGGACAGCGCACAGGCCCAGAGTTCAGGTCCCACAACCAGCAAAAAAAAAAAAAAAAAATCTGGGAATGCAGCTCGAGTGGTTGAGTGTCTGCCTACCAAGCATGAGGCCTTGAGTTCCAACCAAAGTACCACCAAAAAAGTAAAAGGGGGGCTGGGAAGTTGGCTCAATGGTAGAGTGCTTGCCTCGCATGCATGAGGCCCTGGGTTCGATTCCTCAGCACCACATGAGCAGAAAAAAGCTGAGAGTGGCGCTGTGGCTCAAGTGGTAGAGCTCTAGCCTTGTGCTGAATTGCTGAGGGACAGCGCCCAGGCCCAGAGTTCAGACCCCAAGAGTGGATTCCCCCAAAAAAAGTAAAAGGGAAAAGGGCTAGGAATGTGGCTTAGTGGTACAGTGCTTGCCTAGCATGCATGAAGCCCTGGGTTCGATTCCTTAGTACCACCACCAGAAGTGGTGCTGTGGCTCAAGTGGCAGAGTGCTAGCCTTGAGCAAAAGAAGCTTAGGGACAGTGTCCAGGCCTTGAGTTCAAGCCCCAGGACTGGCAAAAAAAAAAATTAATCAATTTAAGACAGGCACTGGTGGCTCATGCCTGTAATCCTAGCTACTCAGGAAGCTGATGTCTGAGAACCCTAGTTTGAAGCCAGCCAGGGCAAGAATGTGAAGAGACTCTTTTTTTTTTTTTTTTTTTGCCGGTCATGGGGCCTGAACTCTGGGTCTGGGCGCTGTCCCTCAGCTCTTCAGCTCAAGGCTAGCACTCTACCACTGGAGCCACAGAGCCACTTCTGGCTTTTTCTGTTTATGTGGTGCTGAGGAATCGAACCCAGGGCCTCATGCTTGCAAGGCATGCACTCTACGGCTGAGCCACCTTCCCAGCCCTGTGAAGAGACTCTTATCTCTAATTAACTATCAGAGAAATGAAATGGACCTGTGGCTCAAAGGTAGAGCTCTAGCCTTGAGCAAAAAGGCTCAGGGACAGTGCCCTGAGTTCAAGCCCCAAGACTGGTTCTCTCTCTCTCTTTTTGTCTCTCTCTCTTTCTGTCTCTGTCTGTCTGTCTGTCTCTCTCTCTCTCTCTCTCTCTCACACACACACACACACACACACACACACACACACACACACACTCACATGAGTTCATTAGTAGTAGCCAAGACTGGTCTCCAAAATGGGTGAATCTAGTACTGAGCCGGAAAAGTCTACTTCTGCCATCAGGGCTCTGAGACATGCTGGGGTTCAACCACCTGGCTGCAGTGAGAAGGGCAGGAGGAAGCCAAGACAAGGCTGCCCCAAGATGAGTGGTTCTGGAATTACAGTAGTCATAGAGCTGATCCTCAGTGCAATTTGATAATCCTATATTGCAAGATCCAAGGACTTGGGATAACTAAATGTCTCACACGGGTGACACATTACCAGCATGCTAGGCCGAGGTAGACTCTTGGTTTGCTGAGACAAGAGAAGACTTTAGCATAATCCATGTTCTGAGACAAGAGAGATTCTTTTTTTTTTTTTTGTACCTGTCCTGAGGCTTCACATTGGGGCCTGGGCGTTATCTATGAGCTTCTCACTTGAGCTATAGCTCCGCTTTCAGATTTTTGGAAGTTTAATTGGAGATAATAGTCTCTTGGGCTTTCCTACTCAGAATGGCTTTGAACAATGATCCTCAGATCTCAGCCTCCTGAGTACCTAGAATTATAGGCATAAGCCACCAGCACCCAGCTACAAGATGGGTTCTTTTTTTTTTTTTTTTTTTT
>NW_012277429.1:0-3702 GCF_000151885.1 Dipodomys ordii
GAAAGAAAGAAAGAAAGAAAGAAAGAAAGAAAGAAAGAAAGAAAGAAAGAAAGAAGGAAGGAAGGAAGGAAGGAAGGAAGGAAGAAGGAAGGAAGGAAGGAAGGGAAAGAAAGAAAGAAGGAAGGAAAGAAAGAAAGAAAGAAAGAAAGAAAGAAAGGGAAAGAAGGAAAGAAATGGAGCTGAACTGGGAGTTGGCTGGGTGATTGGGGGTGCTACTCTCAGAAGGGAATCTGGCAGGTGTCCCTTGATAGACCTTTTGCGAGTAAGAACTTGCGATGAACGTTTTGTTTCCCGGGGTGAAGATGGGGCCTCTCCCTCTCACAGGCACACGGTGACAGCCACCATCCCAACGTCAGGCAGCATTTTCCTCTGTTCAAATAGCACCTACAACCTCCAAAATGCTGCTAAATAGATCTGGGCTGTTTGGTTTTTTTCTGAGTCACACAGCATCATGTATTTTGTGATACTTACAGGGGAAAAAAACTAATTCAGCACAGTGCTGATAAATAGGATATATATATAGATAGATAGATAGATAGATAGATAGATAGATAGATATGCACATCTACTCATTAAATCAGTCGACACAAGCTAGTCGTTCAATCTACAATACATAAATAAACACTAGGTTCTAAGGGTCCTAAGCTAAGCTGTGTGTACTCCGTTCTGGCCCTGCTACAACCTAATACCAAAGGAAGTATCTTCTTCATCCTAAATGTTTTGGGACTCATAAGGTCTAGCCAATACTATTATTGCCAGCAGATCAATCAAAGGACACAGGTGACATTGCAAACCAAATTCACATTTCGTCATGTTGCTTTCTTTTAAGGACTGAGATCACCTTGTCAGTCTCCCCCAGTGAGTGGGGCTTGTGATCACATTGTCACCCCCAGTTAGCGAGGTTTGGGGAACACGTGCCTTGTGACACGCCCTTTTACCACACTCTCCTCCACGCACCTGAACGAACGAGAACTTGATTCAAGCCACTTTTTGCAATCCTATTATTTTAAAATACGACTGTGCCTGCTCTCGGAGATTTCCACCGGACCAGCACATTGCCAGCGCAGTGCTGGAGCACAGAAGGTAAATTTCAGGATGACAGCTCTAAAACTGCCTCTCTCTCCTTTGTTCTCCTCCTTCCTTCCTTCCTTCCCTTGCCCGGAAGGCCTACGGCCCGAGTCCTCGCGGGAGAGGAATGTTCCTGACTTCCTCTCATCCCTGACGCACACATATTAACCCAAAAGCCACAGGATTTTTCTTCCACTCTCCTTCACTTGGTATTTCTGCCATTTGCTTTTTTTTTCTGGGCTAACAATGAAAGAATACTGTTAAAGAAACACTATGTGTTTGCCTTTGCCCTTCTGAGTCTTACATCCACGTCTCTCATCTCATTTCCAATCCCTATCAAGAGATGCATCACAAATAATAAAAAAAAAATTCTTTATGCTGTTCTTGAACCTGCCAATTACGCTAATTTGCTCTGTCTCTAACAAACAAGCTGAGAAATGAACACAAAGGCCGGTTATGAGCTCTGTGCCAGGGAAAAGATCTGAAGGTAGTCAATTCACTAATGAAGCACGGTGTGTTTTAAGGGTTGACAGAAGCAATCATCAGGAATTTTCTTCCCTTAAATTAGAGCTGTTCAGTAGATACACATCTTTCATATTGGATGATATATTCCTTAAGTTCAGAATAGAGGTGGACAAAAAGAAAAGGAAATAAAGAAGTGAATAACACAACATGTCAAAGTAATAACGCAAGGAAATAGCTACTATACATCCCTAAGGGACTGACTCAACCTACTTTATGGACCCAATTTAGACGAACATATATGAAACCTCACAAAACCCCAAACTGTTTCACAATAGCCTAGGGAGGTAAAGGTCAAACATAATTATGGCTTGGCCCAAGAGACAACATTACCTACCAAAACAAGCACAGGATGGAAAAATGTGGAAGAATATGTTCTAATGGCAATTACGCCAGTCATTTTTTGTGATGACTGAATTCAGCCTGTCCTGCTACGTGCAGTCCTCTTGGTACCATGAGGCCGTAGTTCTAAACAATTATGAATGTCTTTAGGAAATGCAATAAAACAAAAATCATACCTTCGAATAAGGCTAAATCATATGAAGAGCCAATGGAAGCTTAATAAAACAAAACTAAAACAAATGCTCTTTTTTCTGCTCTCTTTTAGGTTATATTTTTATTCTGTTCAGGAGTTGTACACAAGAATCATCATCCAACAGTTTATGAACCCAATGTGTCCTGATGGATACTCACCGTTCATCATCCTCCTGACCCAAGTCTCTCCTCAAGTTTCCTTCAAGGTTTATTGAAGGTGCACTGACTAGTATGACTACATTCTCCACCCCCTTCCTCTTCATTTGCCTCCCCTACCCTTAGACCACTCCTCCTCCAATTTCCTGGTATTCCTTTCCTTGGAAATGCGCCATTTGAATTCTCCACTATGGTTGCCAGTTCATATCATCTAGGTACGTACTTGGATTCACGTGCCTTCTTGAATGTGACATATTCAGTGGGGTTGAGAAATATGAAGAGGAGTCCTAAGTCACTAATTGCTTTGTGATCCGAGGTTATTAAATTCATGTCTTCACTTTGCCCTGAATCCATGCTACACAGAAAATCTTTGATGCTTCCTCTGTATGCATTGTAGATGTACTCAGCTACATCCCACACAACTAACTCATACGTAGTGATATTAGCACAGAGTCCCCAATTCTCTGCCCGTTTTCTTTTAAATCCAGAACCAAACTCGTGTCCTCCCCCTTTAAACGTGAGCAGCTTTTTCACAGCTTCAAGCAATGGACAAGAGCTCAGGGCAGCAAACTGTGGTAAGTGGATAATGTCTGGGGCACTGCCTGCTGCCAGGAATATCACAACACAACTTTGCTCATTCTACATACTGTCTGAGGTCTTTCCATTACATACTCTCAGTTGAATTGTTTCAACAGAGATTGTATGTCTCTCAAAGACTCAATTATTTACTGTCCCACCATATAACTTCTCCAATACTCACAGCAAAGTAAATAGGATGGATGCAGGTAAGATCTAAGAGGAGATCAGAGAAGGTAAAACAGCTTCTGTTTGGTTCTCATGGAATTCTTCATCACCAGACATTCTTTCCTGGAACCCTCCTCTGAGCCTAATCCCGGCGCTGTAAAACCTTCCCACCACCTGGGAAGGCATGCACAGGTGCCCACACCACAGCTCTGCCCACGCCTAATCTTTGGTTCATGCCATTTCAGGTGCAGGTATGGGGTGCAGGGAAAAGTATGGAGATGATTTCAGCCTTGGTCATCTACCTCCTCATAAGATAAGGCTCCATGAATCAATCCAAAACAGACTGGAGACATTCCTTCTGTTTTCACATCTCTAAAGGTGGACTTCGTTGTTCTTCAGCAACATATAAATGGAGCATTCTGCCTGCACGCAGATCAATGTTTTACACATGAAGAAATGTTCAACATCTTTGGCCATAAAAGAAATGCAAATCAAAACAACATTGAGATACCACCTCACCCCAGTTAGAATGACTATAATCAAGAACTCTAACAACAACAGATGCGGGAGGGGATGTGGACAGAAGGGAACCCTACTGCATTGTTGGTGGGAGTGTAAACTTGTTCAACCACTTTGGAAAGCAGTATGGAGGTTCCTCAAAAGACTCCACATAGAGCT
>NW_012277430.1:0-2824 GCF_000151885.1 Dipodomys ordii
CCATTGTGTATATATACCACATTTTCTTGATCCATTCATCTACTGAGGGGCATCTGGATTGGTTCCATATCTTAGCTATGGTAAATAATGCTGCAATGAACATAGTTGTGCTGGTAGCTTTAGTATTTCTATACTCTTATGTATAACATTCACTGGTCATTCTGTAATAAGAAGGGTTAGCTAATTCAGTTTTACTACATTCTGGAGATTTAATACAATTGGAGGGGCAAGAATTGTCATTCTTTTTTTTTTTTTTGCTGGGCCTGAGGCTTGAAATTAAAGCCTAGGCACTGCCCCTGAGCTTTTTTGCTCAAGGCTCGTACTCTCCCACTTGAGCCACAGCTCCACTTTCAACTTTTCAGTGGTTAATTGGAGCTAAGAGTCTTACAGACATTTCTGCCAGGTTGGCTTCAAACCAGTCCTCAGATCTCAGCTCCTGAACAGCTAGGATTACAGGTGTGAGCTACCAGTGCCTGGATAAATCTCATTTAAAAGTTTGCCTCAAAACAATCAGGTCGGATGCCAGTGGCTAACACATGCAATCCTTACTATTCAGGAGACTGAGATCTGAGGATCACAGTTCAAAGACAGCCCAGGCAGGAAGGTCTATGAGACTTTTATCTCCAATAAACTACTCAGAAAAAAAAGCTGGAAGTCGTGCTGTGGCTTAAGTGGTACAGAGCTAGCCTTGATCACAAAGAGGCTCTGGGATGGTGCCCAGGCTCTGAGTTTAAGCCCTGGAACAGGAAACAACAAACAAGAAATGTGTTCAAACCTTTCAATAGTAGTATGTGGGTAAGGAGAATGATGGAGAGTTTCTAAAATATTAAGGAATATTTGGAATATTAAGACTACCAATATTTGAGTGCTTATCAAATGATCGACATTATTACATAGGCATGTGCAATAAACAGTGTCCTCTCACCCTCACAGTCATCATGTGATACTGTTGGCACCCCCATTTTATAGCCAAGGGCATGAAGGTATTGACAGTTAAAGCATATTTTCCAACGTGAATCAGCTCATAAGGGTTGGAGCTGAGATTTTAACCCATGCAGTCTGGCTCAAGAGTTCACATTTGTAGCAACTACAATCTTTGGTAAAAAGTCATTAGGGGGTGGTGTGAAAACAAGATTAGCTGTTAAAGCATTGGTGGACAGATTATAAAATAAGCAAAGAAATTGGCTAAAATGGTAGTGGCTTTTTGGCCTAGGAAGTTTCACTCTACCATTTGAGCCATGTCACCTGTCCTTTGTTTTAGTTTTTTTTCCAATAGGATCTCACAGTAACTTTTCCCAGGCAAGTTTTGAATTATAATCTTTTTACCTCTGCTTCTGGAGTAACAGGGAAAACAGGCTTATGCCACTACACCAGGGTAGTTGGGGTTGTTATTTTTGTTTGTTTGTTTTTAAAACTCATGGGGCTTGAACTCTGGGTCTGGATGCTTTTCCTGAGCTTTTCAGCTCAAGATGAGCACTCTACCACTTGAGCCACAGCACTACATCCAGTTTTTTGGTAGTTGATTGGAGATAAGAGTCTCATGGACTTTCCTTGCCTGGGCTGGTTTTGAACCATGATCCTCAGATCTTAGACTCCTGAGTATCTAGGATTACAGGCATGCATCATGGGTGCCCAGCTTTTTTTTTGCCAGTCTTGGGGCTTGAACCCCTGGGCTCTGTGCCTGAGGTTCTTTTGCAGAAGGTTAGTACTCTACCACTTGAGACACAGCACCCCTTCTGGCTTTTTCTGCTTATGTGGTACTGAGGAATCAAACCCAGGGCTCCATGCATGCTAGGCAAGCACTCTACCACTAAGCCAGGCTAGTTTTTGAGATAAGGTTTCACTAACTTTTTCCCGTGCTGGCCTCAAACTTTCATCAATTTGTCTCTATTAGCTGGAACCATGTGCCTGTGCCCCATACCTAACCAGGTAGTGACAATTATTTATTTGGTTTGTGGTACCAAGGAATCGAACCCAGGACCTCATGTATGCTAGGCAAGCACTCTACCACTAAGCACATTCCCAGCCCTGGTAGTCCCCCTTTAATGTGTTAACTTTTCCTCTCACCTGCTTCTGCCAGCAAGTGAAAGCAGGGGAGAAGATTAAAAATAAGTGGTCCAGAGCTGGGAAGATGGTTCAGTGGTAGAGTGCTTGCCTTGTTTGCATGAGGCCACATTAGCAAAAAAAAATGCAAGTGGTGCTGTGGCTCAAGTGGTAGAGCACTAGCCTTGAACTGAAGAGCTGAGAGAGCGCCCAGGCCCAGAATTCAGGGCCCACCACCAACAGAAAAAAAAAGTGGTCCAATTCAACCTACCTGGCTTTGCAGCTTCCAGCATTACCTTTAGCAACAATGGTTGAAGAAAGCAAGATCATCAGCTTGGTAAGCCATGATTCAGCTGGCTTCCTCTGAAGACTTGAGAAGGAATTTCTTCATAGTTTCAGGACTACATAGGTATTAAGCATGTAGAAAATTGCGATTGGAGACTTGCAGCATGATCTGTACTGTCTTCATCATGAGCAAGGCTCCAGATTCTCGATAAGATTTGCTGAAGAATGAGGTGCCAATTCCAGAGCATTGTGCATCAATTCACCTTTTGTAAGATTAAATTATCTTGCTACATTTTGTGCTGTTCTGAGATACTGGTTCCAGTTGAGAAGTAATACTCCTTCACTGAAAGGTTCAGTTGTGTCTCTAGATGTTAAAGAACACACACACACACACACACACACACACACACACACACACACATTTCCAAATTATCTGATTACCATGCAGAATTTAGTGTTAATTGGTCTTCTTCCTCCTCCTCCTCCTCCTCCTCCC
>NW_012277431.1:0-1130 GCF_000151885.1 Dipodomys ordii
TTTTTTGTCGGTCGTGGGGCTTGAACTCTGGGCCTGGGCGCTGTCCCTCAGCCCTTCAGCTCAAGGCGAGCGCTCTACCACTTGAGCTATAGCACCACTGTCTGTGGGATTCTTATCTTCAGTTAACCACCAGAAAACTGGAAGTGGTGCTGTGGCTCAAAGTGGTAGAGTGCTTGCCTTGAGCAAAAAAGGCTCAGGGATGGCACCCAGGCCCTGAGTTCAAGCCCCATGACTGACCAAAATGAAAAAAAGAAAAAATAATCTAGAAACACTTTTAAGCACACAGGAGGGTATGTGTCAGTTCTATGTAAATACTATGCCTTTTCATACAAGGGGCTTGAGCATCCTGAGAGTTTATCTCAGAGGAGTCTTGTAATTAATCTCCCATGAATACTGAAAGTTGACTAAATTAGTCTGTAAGTATATGAAGTAAAACTTAATAGCATTACTGAGCAAAGTCTACAAATCTACTTGGCAGTATTAGGCATTAATACACCTGCCTTGACTCCATTTCTTGAACAGAATTAAAAAGAAGATAAAGACTTATGCCATTTTAGTATGCCAATATATAAACTTAGTTTTCAATGTGTAAAATCTTTTCCAATCAAATAATGCATACTTTCCTGAAGAACATATAGAATAGTTTCCAAAATCTGATCATTTTCTAGGACATAAGTCTCAATGCATTTTGAAGAGCTGAGATCAGACAAGCTGCATTCTCTGACTACAAATTAACTTAAAACTTAAATTTAAAATGTACTTCTTTAATAATTTGTATGCCACAAAAGAAATCACAAAAGAAAAATTTTAACTTAAAGCGTAGTAAGCCCAACATGGTAACTCATACCTATAATCCCAATACTCAGGAAAGGGACACAAGAGGATCTTGAATTTGATGCCAGCCTAGGGAGATCTTCTTTCAAAAAAACCAAAGGATAGGGATGTTATTCTGGGTTGAATTCCTAGCACTGCAGAAAAACAAAACAAAAAAGTCCAACAAGAAAATACAAATAGCATAAGATGAAGCAAAAAATGCTGTTTAAGTCTGTAGATTAAAAACCAAAGCATCGGGGCTGGGAAATTGACTCAGTGGCAGAGCGCTTGCCTTGCATGCCTGAGGCCCTGGGTTC
>NW_012277432.1:0-1672 GCF_000151885.1 Dipodomys ordii
ATGGAAAGACTTGGAAAAAATTATATTAAGTGAAGTAAGCCAGACTCAAAGAAACATAGGTCCCATGGTTTTCCTTATCTGCAATAACTAGTATATGTCTAGGACAAGCAGAAGAGGTCAAAAGCTATGTACATATGACCATATAACCTGATGCTAAGCAAAATGAACCCCAAGATAGGGACACAAGAAGTTTTATCTTTGTTGCTGTTCTTCTTAATGTACTGATAATGTATTGTGTGTTTTTTTTTGTTTCTTTTGTATGTTCTTCCCCCATGGTACAACCCCTGTTTCCACTGTATTTTATTCTGGTGCCCTGCATCTTGTATATACATTTTTCTAATTTGGGAAGGGGAAGGGAAATAACAAAAGGCTGAAATAAGGACACAGGTTGTCCCATTATAACAATGAGATGTACAAGATACTACGTTGAAAATGAACTTTATAACTTGGGGGAGATGGTAGTTGTGGAAGTGGGAGGAAAGGGATGGTAGGGGAAATATAAAGGAGCGTGGAACAATGCTCGAGAGGAAATGGACTCATTACCTTGCTCATGTAACTGTAACCCCTCTGTACAGTATCTTTACAATAAAATATATATATTCAAAAAAACAGTTACTTTAAAATGAAAAGAAGTTTTTTTTCTCAATTCTATTCCAACAATTTTCATAGTAGACTGGCTCCGTTTACAATTCTAATGATAACCTCTCAGATTGGGAGCTTTAAAAGCTGTGGCGGAGGTGGTAAGTGAAGAATTTGCCTCTCACCTCTCACAGAGCTGCAAAACATTGTAATTAGTCTTGGCTTACCATTTGGTCCATGGTATAGACAGCTGGGTCTGCTCAGCTAGCAGGGTGAAGGTCTGCCAGGGAGAGACTCATCAGATTTCTGCAGACAAAGTATTGGAAGCCAGAGGCCATGGAAAGCCTTTTAGAAAATGGTTATCATGCCACACATTCAGCTGTGATGAGACTTACTATTAGGGATCCATTGTTTTAATTTGCATTATGGTGTAATTAAAAAGGAAAGGAAGAAAAATGACCAGAGAATGTATTTTGCTTTGCTCACCAAACAAAAATAAGCTCAGTATTTAAAATCTGAGGCTACAGAATTATCTAGAAAATAAAAACAATATTATGGAAGATGAAGATAGAAGTATAGATCTCTTCCAGACCTCTCTCTGTGTACATACATTTATAAATTTTCATAAAAAGGATATAAAGCCAGGAGCCGGTGGCTCATGCCTGTAATCCTAGCTACTCAGGAGGCCGAGATCTGAGGATCACAGTTTAAAGCCAGCCCAGCCAAGAAAATCCATGAGATTCTTTTCTCCAATTAATCATTCGAAAACCAGAAGTGGCACTGTGGCTCAGGTGGTAGAGTGTTTGCCTTTAACTGAAGAACTCAGGGACAATGCCCAGGTACAGAGTTCAAGCCCCACAACCAACAAAATAAAATAAAATAAATAAAAGCAAATTGTTTAAATTGTTTAAATGTCTTGTACGAGATGTACAAGGCATTATATTGATAAATGAACTTTACAACTTTGGCATTGGGGGGGGGATGGGAGGACAGGGATGGTAAGAGGAAACAAAGGAGGAGGCAACAATGCTTGATAAGAAATGTACTCATGCCGGGCGCTGGTGGCTCACGCCTGTAATCCTAGCTACTCAGG
>NW_012277433.1:0-2089 GCF_000151885.1 Dipodomys ordii
GTTCAAAGCCAGCCGAGGCAGGAAAGTCCGTGAGACTATTATCTCCAATAAACCACCAGAAAACCAGAAGTGGCACTGTGGCTCAAGTGGTAGAGCACTAGCCTTGAGCTGAAGAGCTGAGGGACAGTGCCCAGTTCAAATCCCATGACCAACAACAACAGCAAAAAAAGAAAAAGAAAAAAGACATTACTTCATAGTGCTTTAATGAACTTACAGGCCCTAGAGAAAGAGAAGGAAGCCAGCCATGGCCCTTGGGACATAGTAAGCCACATCCCTGCCATGAAAGAATGAGCAGTGGGTTTGGGATCAGAAACTAGATTCCAGTCCTGCTCCTGACACTTTCTTGGGCAAGCTACTTGAAATCTCATGGTTTGTTTTAGAAGACAATAGTGCCAATCTCCTAGGACTGCCTTGGGTTTACTGAGATATAATGCCCATAAGAACACCAAATGGGGGCTGGGTATGTGTCTCAGTGGTAGAGCGCTTGCCTTGCATGCATGAGGCCCTGGGTTCAATTCCTCAGCACCACATAAGCAGGAAAAAAAAAGCTCGAAGTGGTGCTGTGGTAGAGTGTTAGCCATGAGCTGAAGAGCTAAGGGAGGGACAGTGCCCAGGCCCAGAGTTCAGGCCCCATGACTGGACCCAAAAAAAAAAAGAACACCAAATGGTAAAGCCTAAGTTAGAAACTCTTCCTTATGATAAAAGAAAAATCTGGAACCTGGAAAATATGAACTAGTGCAGGAGAAAGTAACTTTGAAATCAGAAAGCTTGGCTCAGCCAATGAGAGCAGTGTGACCTTAATGAAGTTAATCAAACTCTGAGCTTCAGATTGCTTCTCCTTAAAATATAATTAGTATCTCTCTATCTCTCCTTGATAGGCTCTTCAAGAGATTATTTAAATGGCATAAAATACTTGGCATATAGTATACACACATACACACACACAGTAGCTATTATCTTGATCTTTATTCTATTCCAATTTTCTTTCTTTTTTACTTTTTTTTTCAGAGAAGCATCCAAAGTTCTTTATCAAAAGCATCTCTCCTCGCTGTCTCCAAAATGCCTCTTTTGATGGGTCCCCTGTGCTCCATCCACACAACATGCTCCCGTGCTTCCCCAGGGAAGTTCTTGCTGGAAACTAGGGCAGCCCTTTGAACTGCATCCTTTCTCCTTGCTGGGAAACAACAGGGGGGAGCAGGCCGGGAGGTTTTGTTTCCTCTCTCTCATCCTCAGACCTACCCTGTCTGAATCTGAGGCTGACAAGGGACTGGCATGGGAGGGGCTGATCACTGGCACAGCCTGGGAGGGACACTGTGTATCAGGCATCCCTGTGGCTGCAGGGCTTCTGGTCCCTGTTGGCTTTGTGGATCAGATGATACCTGTTTCCAGCCTGATCAGTCTCTGATCTGACACAGGCAGGCCTGGTATGAGCTGAGCTTTTCTTCTTGATGAGAAAGTTTTCGGACATGTCCTTTGGTGGGGACCTGCCCAGGGCTAGAGGCTCCACAGGGGTGAAGAATCCTGGATTGTGCTAGTGGAGAGAGAATAGTGACAGAAAGATCTCTTGGTGTCCTGTCTCTATGGATGGGCCTAGGGCTTGAGCTTGCAAGCAAGAAACAAGAGCCAGAATAGAGGCCAGAAACAGGAAATGTCAGGTTGACCTGAGGCCAGAGAAACCTGTGGTAGGGGATAAAAAGAGAGCGTGGCTTAGTCACACTCATCAGTCAATTCTGATGAGTAAGAACAGAATCAGAATCCAGAGTCAGCATGAAGTCTCATACAAGTTGCATGCCTTCTTTTCCCAAGTGCCCAGCATTTGTCCACCAGATACTAGACAAGGTCCTAGCACTATGTGATGGCTGTGGTACAGTCTCTGCCCTTAAAACACTTTCTTTCTAAGCCAATAGTCAGTATTCTCTAGAGAGAAAGAGTCACTAAGACAGACAGACAGACAGACAGACAGACAGACAGACAGACAGACAGATAGATAGATAAATAGATAGATAGATAGATAGATAGATAGATAGATAGATAGATAGATAGATAGATAGATAGATAGATAGATAGATAGATAGATAGATAGATAGAT
>NW_012277434.1:0-3195 GCF_000151885.1 Dipodomys ordii
TGAGCTGAAGAGCTGAGGGACAGCGTTCAGGCCCCACGACTGGACCCCCCAAAAAAACAAAAAACCAAAAATTATAGATTCATTTGGAATAACAAACTATAATTTTGAGTTTTCTCTTCTTTCCTTATTAAGATATTTTATGTTTTAATATTTTACATAATACACAATGACAAGTGAAATGATGTTCAAGTCTTGCTTCAATTTGGGTCTGGGCAATAAAAGAAGAAACATCCTTGGCCTTAAGTTGGTACTTGTTGAAGGGGTAAGGTTGGGGACATGAGGCTTCATTTATAGGCTGTTACACAATTTAATTAAGAAAACAGGGGCTGGGAAGGTGGCTCAGTGGTAGAGTGCTTGTTTTGCATGCATGAGGTCCTGGGTTCTATTCCTCAGCACCACATAAGCAAAAAGCCGGAAATGGTGCTGTGGCTCAAGTGGTAGAGCACTAGCCTTGAGCTGAAGAGCTGAGAGACAGGGCCCAGGCCTAGAGTTCAGGTCCACGACCAAAAAAACAAAAAACAAAACACCAATAAATAAATAAACAAATACAAAAAGTTCATTTAAAAAAATTAAGAAAACATTGGGGCAAATGTGCCAAAATGGTAATATATATATACTTTACATAGGCAGTGAGCATATTTGTCTTAAAGCATAGATATTTCTTCTTCGAATTAAAACCCCAAGTTGAAAAGTAAGTTCTTGCCTCAAGTCCCTAATTGAATACCCTTTCCAAAGTAACCAATTCTGCCATCAAATCAGACATGACAACAATGTTTCTGTTTTTGGTAATCTATCTATGCCACTACACTTAAGACTTCATTTTTTCTTCAATTTTTAAAAATAAAAAGGATCATCTTTAACTTACTTCCCAATTTGGAGCGAAGCAGACATTTATATTAAGGAGAGGAATTATTGTTCTTTTTACCCCTTTGAACACTCTTGCCTATGATTAAAATCTAATCATGCTTAGTTTGCTGATTACTTAACAGTAGTGTACTGTGTCTACTACCTATTTAATAGTAATAAGCTGTCTTCCAGTTTAACTAAAATAAAAAGTGGAAGGGGAAGGAAAAGTTCTTTCTTCTCAGATGTTTTCCATAGTTAAGCCTTAATTCCCCTTGTAAAACAAGCTTTACTCCTCCCTTTCTCCCTCCTGTTTTTTAGTTTTTTGACACAGGGTCTCACTACCACAGCAGGCTGACCTTGAACTCTAGATCCTCCTGGCCTTGAACTCAATCCTCTTGCCTCAGTCACAATGTCTTACAAATTCCTGAAAGAAAAGGAAAGTATATTTCCTCACCTGTCCCATGAGTCCTAGGGTATGCATACATAAATAACTGGGCATAATGTGCACTTTAATGAATTTTTCAGAGTATTATTCCATATCTTAATTTAATTTCTACAAACCCAACACAACAAAGCTTTCTTTTTAAAAAAATTTTATGCCTAGCAATAACATTTCTATAAACATACTTCCGTGAAACTTCTTTTTAATCATTGGAAGTATTATTCTATATCAAATCAAATAGTCCTCATTCTCTATCAGCAATATAGTTTTATTTTCTGAGATACAAATTCTTTATTTATGAGTCATAATTTTGAGAACACAATGAATGCTATGAACCTTCTCTGTAAAAAAATCCTACATTATACACAAAGTTTGCATATAAATTCAGCAAAAAAATTCTGAGATCTATTCATGAGCCCAAATGGTAAACAACTGTGTTTCAGCTGAATTTAAGAGTCTTATCCTGGGGCTGGGAAGGTGGCTCAGTGGTAGAGGGCTTGCCTTGCATGCCTGAGGCCCTTGGTTCAATTCCTCAGCACCACATAAGCAAAAAGAAGAAGACCGGAAGTGGCACTGTGGCTCAAGTGCTAGAGCACTAGACTTGAGCTAAAGAGCTCAGGGACAGTGCCCAGGCCAGGAGTTCAGGCCCCACAACCGGACCCCCTCTTATCCTTACTCTTGTTAAAGTAATTCTCCTAAAAATGGGCCAGTTCTTCAGTTTTTAAGATCCTTTATCATTTATTTTTTTCTGATTATCTACAAGTAAATTCCATCTATTTCCTGCCAGCTTAGGCAAGAAAGTCCAGGAAACTCTTATCTTCAACTAAGCAAAAATCAGAAGTGGAGCTATGGTTCTAGTGGCAGAGCACTAGTCTTGAGCAAAAAAGCTCAGGGATAGCGCCCAGGCTCTTAGTTCAAGCCCCAGGACAATATACGCACCAAAAAAGGCAAGTAGGGTTAACTATAACTGAATGGCTGGATACTAGAATGTTTTCTTCTTTCTTTTAGTTCTTCAGGGTACAGTTTGCTAAAAATATCATGTATATTCAGTGCAAATGCAATCTATCTGTATGCTACACATATCCAACTACCATGCAACCCTAGTTTAGACATTAACACTGAACTTTACTGATAATATTATTCCTAGAGCAAGTCTTCCAGGGCCTAGCACATAACCTTTTATATAGTGCTCAGCAACTTAAGAAAGATATACAACATTCATGGAGTAAGAATCAAAGCAGTCTGAAGAATTATACTCTTATAGCTGGGTGTGGTGGCTCATGCCTGTAATCCTAGCTACACCAGAGGCTGAGATTGTGAAGATTATGGTTCAAAAATCAGTCCAGGCAAAACCACCTGTGAGACCTCCATCTGAACCAATAATAATCTAGGAGTGGTGGTGTATATCTGTGATCTCAGCTATGTGGGAAGTGTAAATAAGGAAGGAAGAATGCAGTCCTGGCCAGCCCAAGTAAAAAGCAAGACCCTATTCAAAGGATAACAAAAGCAAAAAGGGCTAAGGATGTGGCTCAGGTGGTAGAGTTTCTGCCTAGCAAGTATGAAAACCTGAGTGTACCACCAAAAACAGAAAAAAAAAAGAATTACACTCTACTATTATGTTATGCATGGAGTTCCCAATTTGGCAATGTAAGTCAAACAGTAAAATCAACTGTAATTTTATAGCCACCTATCATACATCAAAAGTCCAAACTAGAATTTTTTTTTTTTTGATGTCAGTACTTAGGCTTGAACTCAGGGCCTGGGTGCTGTCTGTCCCTTAGCTTTTTTGTTCAAAGCTGACCATAGCTCTACTTCTGGCTTTTTGGTAATTAATTGGAGAAAAATATTATGGACTTTCCTACCTGGACTGGCTTCAAACTGTGATGTTCAGATCTCACCCTCTTTTT
>NW_012277435.1:0-3106 GCF_000151885.1 Dipodomys ordii
ATGTGAGAACCACAGGTGAAGAGAGCTTTCCGCCTTCCTTCCTTACTAAAGTTCTTTAGAGAATGCAAGATGACACCATAGGAGATGAGCAGGAGTGTGAAAATAATCACACACATCAGTCCTCCATTGGCCACCACTAAGATACCAATGACATAGGTATCAATGCAGACAAGTTCCAATAAAGGATACATGTCACACATAAAATGATCAATGATGTTGGGGCCACAGAACGGGAGCCCATAAATCGTGATTAGTTGAATTATTGAGTGCAAAAATCCCCCAAACCAAGACACTACCAGCAACACAACACACACCCATTTCTTCATGATAACCAAATAATGTAAAGGCTTACAAATGGCCACGTAGCGATCCAAAGCCATCACCAAGAGAAGAGTTACCTCTGATCCACCAAAAAGGTGTTCTGTGAAGAGCTGAATCATACAGAACTTGAAGGAGATGGTTTTCTCCCCAAAGAACATGTCTGAAATCAACTTAGGTGAAATAGATGATGAGTAAATAATATCCACAAAAGATAAGCTAGCAAGGAAGAAGTACATGGGTGAATCGAGGGTCTTACTGAGATTTACAGTCACAACTATGAGAAGATTCCCCAGAACTGTCAAAATGTAGAAGAGCAAAAAGATGACAGAAAGTACTTTCTGTGCTCTCGGATTCTGAGTGAGGCCCAGCAGGATGAAGTAAGTAATATTGTTCCTTGGTTCCATCTATTCTGTTTGTGGTTCTGATTTCAGATATGCAAAGCAGATTACCTATAAAACATTGCAAACATCCTTAGAAAAAATAAAAAACTTAATTTCTAATCATTCACTATAAGTGATGAATAGAAAAGAGTGTGGTAGATGAATACAGTCTTAATACTCAATGAACATATGTAAATAGGAACCTGGAAATTTGGTGTCTGGTAGGGAAATGGGTAGGGAAGGAGACCAATGGAAGGAGTGTTGCGGATTAAGATGCATTGTACACACAAATGGACATAATAAATTGTAACCTTCTTGTAAAACCACTTATAGAAAAAAACACCTGAAATAGAAAAGTAATCCACTTGTGTTATACTACCTGCTACAACTATCTGGATTATTAAGTTGAATAGGACAATTTCTCCCTGCCTAAATAATATATAGACAATGATGGGTACTGCTAAAAATCTATTCAACATACATTTTAATTATACTTTCTATTCTGTAGTATAGATTCCTAGTGCTAGAGTTTTTAAATCACTAGAAACTGAGAGGCATTCTTTGAAGATAAAATAGTTAAATTTAAAGAAGTGACATAACAAAAGAAAATGAAAGCAATATTGCTTGATAAGAAATGTACTCAGTACCTTGCTCACGTAAACGTAACCCCTCTATACAGTATTTTCACAATAACATCTTATTTTTTAAAAAAGATAATGATAAAGTAATTCCATGAAAAGATACCTTGTGTATAGAATCACAAGTATAAAGTGTGACACATAGTCTAAATAGCTATGAAGACTCGGGAAAGATCTTTACAAATTCACATTGTATAAGCCATTATGAAAATATCTATAGAAAAAAATGACCTCATAGTTGCTAGTGCAACTAGCACAATTATAATCATTCCATTGCTTTACAAGAACATTTTCCTCATTTCCATATTTTCCTACCACATCCATGTTAGCATTCAATGCTTCTAGGAACATTCCTTTTGTGATGATAGATGAGTTCTTTAAATCTATAGAAACCTTTTCTGTAGCTCTCCTTTTTCCTTCTGAGCCCTCAAGAATTGTCTTTCCAAATCTGTATTTCTACCATCAAGCAAACTAGGATCTTTCTTCCGTTAGTCCCCAAACATTTTCACCATCTACCTATTACCTAAGTCCAGCAACATGCCCACATTTTTATATGTTTTCAGCAGCAGTTCACCACTTTGTAGGACCAAAAGCTAATGCTTATTGATGGTGCTTCTTCAGAAAAGCAGAAGCTAAGTGACTAAAACAACAGAAATCAATGCAGAGACAATGTCATGTAGAAAACTCTGAGGAAGGAACTATTCTAGATCCTTTACTTTGCTTGTATGTGATCAACTTCATGTTTATGTACCTGGATTCAAATTTCCTTCTTAAAAAATAAAAAATGTTAGGGTGGTGGGGAGAGAAGAGATGGTAGGGGATAAACAAAGGAGGAAGTGTACTCATTACCTTACTCATGTAACTGTAACCCCTCTGTACACTAATTTTACAATAGAAAACATTAAAAAAATTTAAATGTCATTTGTCTGGATGCTGGTGGTTCATGCCTGTAATCCAACCTACTGAGGAGGCTAGAATATGACTAATCAAGATTTGATGCCAGCCCAGCCAGAAGATTTTGTGAGACTTCATCTCCAAAATGACCATCAACAATGGGTGACAATGTTGTCAGACATTATGTATTCATATACTGTTTTGTAGAATGGGAACTTCTTTGTACAACTACTTAAAGATTATAAATTAAAAATGACCATCAAAAATGGCAGCTGATCAAGCAAGCCAAGCAAAAACAAGGCTCTGGATTAAAATCTCAGTTCTAACAAAATCTTTAAAATACTTGATTAAGTCCCACCCTAATAAACTTACATTAACTTGTCTCTGTCCATACCCTGTCCTCAATTAATTCACATTATGATGTCTTAGAGGCTAGGAATTTAGCCTAACAATCAAGAGTGATGGAAGGAAAACAATAAACCACAATTGTTTCCTCTGACACAGTGTACAACAAAGATCTTTCACATTATCAGATGTCAAACCTAGTCATTAAAAACTATTTGTAGTGTTGTAATAACATGGCTACTTCTTCTTTCCCTTATTGGCCGTTTCTTCGGTATTCTCAAAGCATTCTGAAAGCAGTGTCTTCACCCTTGTGTATCTCCTACTCACACTTCTGTGTGTCTCCTAGTCTCAAACTTTTAGCTGCATATAGACAACAAGCATCTCTAATTGGATAGCCATTGAGTATTTTTAAATTTTTTTCACAATAAATCTAATCTTGCAAGTTTAGCTCTACTCAACCAATAGATCCTCTTCGCCTGTTGTTGTTCAAGACAATCTGTTTGTTTGCTTTTAAGTTTTTTTTATTGT
>NW_012277436.1:0-2067 GCF_000151885.1 Dipodomys ordii
CAGGCCCAGAGTTCAGGCCCAATGATCGGACCCAAAAAACATAAAAAAATAAAAATAAAAACTCAAACTTACCTATAGGTAAAAAAAAATTGTTTTTAAGCCACTGGTGCATTAAGAATATAACATTTAAATTTTTTCTAGTTCTAATAAAGTTTATTTGCATTTGTATTTAACTTGTATTTTAAAATATTAAAAGCAACTTCTCCTAATCCTTTCTTGTACAAACAGACCATCTGGCAATATTAAAAATAACTATCTGTTTTTGTGCTGGAAACATATAATATTGCAGGTAAACACTTACTAGAAGACAAATTTCAAAAATGTTAACATAAGTCCTATTACAGCCACCTCAAAGAAAGTTATTACATATTCTTAGTCTTCCCTTACATTTTTGATTTAGGGAAATGGAGTCTATATCTCAGGAGACTGCAAACTTCAAAGAAACTAGAAGCATAATGAATCATTGTTTCCAATGGCCATATAACCCACTTTTTATTAGATGGACTATAAAAAGAAAAACATAGTACTTTACACTTTGCCTCTGCTGTAATGATTGAGAACTTTGATTTTGCTTTTAAACCACGAACACCAAAAGCAAAAAAATCAAAGCTATCAAAATGTCTTTAAAAATAGTTGAAAATGTTACAGACACATTTTTCAGGTAAAGGAAATTGTATTGAGAACATCCTATAGGGCTGGACATGCAGCTCGGTGGCAGAGCATGTGCTTTATATGTACGAAAGAGACCCTGGGTTCAATCCCCAGCACTACAAGCAAACAAAAAACATCTTTTATTTCATTCAATTTATAACTCATTCAAATTATACAGGTTTCCTGGTCACCAAACATGTACCTATAGTTTAGGAATAGAAAACCAAAGTAAGAAACTGACCTCATCTACTATATATATTCAAACCCACAGACCTGGTTAATTTCATTCATACCACACATTTCACTTAAGAAGACGGCTACAGGACCACGTTCAACCACCTTCATGAGTCTCATCTCAATTCATTTTATATCAGCATCAAATATTCTTTTTAAAATCTTTCTAATTATGTAAAGATGCCCACTTCCCTCAAAAAGCTAAGGAAAGATGCTACAAGATGAAAACACTCCTTTGAATAAAATGTTAAAAGCAACTAATGGAAACTCAATTTTACACTGCACCTAAAGAACTAAAGTATTTGTGGCTTATGCAAAAAGAAACTTCTTTATTGAGGTAGGAGAAAAGAAGGAAGTACATGAGCTATAGCATGATATAAATAGTCAATGATAATTATAAAAGATAATATCTGGTGCTCACTGGACCATTCTCTCAATTCTTCTGTAGTTTTGATTTTTCCATATAAGCAAGGGATATAGTGTAACACATTAAAACAAAGAAAATATATTATTAAATCTAATGGTGCCACACTTTTGTTAATCTAAAAAAGTTTCACAGACAGTTTATCCAGCTAAACACAGTAATAGTTTTAGATAGAAAAATGTGTATTTCTATAAACTAGATAAATACCTTTTATAACAATGTGTCATTACTTGTCAAGAAAGGGTTATTTACCAAAGGAGGCCATATGAATGAGTATAGTGACTTCTGGAAATACTAAATTCTCAGTTAAAATTCACAGACCAAAAATAGCACAGCAGATCTTACTGGCAATAAACTTCTGAGTAATCTAGCCCATAAAATAATATGTTACTTGAAGCCAGACCCTAAGAAACATAGGTCCCATGGTTTCCCTTATTTGCAAAATCTAGTATATGTGTGAGTCAAGCAGAAAAGGTCAGATAAGGTGACGTTAGGGAAATGAACCCTAAGATATGTATTCAAATGATTTTTTCTTTCATGAGATTGTTTCTAACACATTTATAAGATTATTTCTTTGTTGCTTTGTATGTCCCTCCCCCACAATATAACCCCTGCTTTCACTGTATTTGATGTCAGTATAATTTGTGGAGGGGAAGGAGAAAAACAAATCATTTAAATAGGGATACAGGTGGACCCATTGCAACAATGAGATGTACAAGTCGTTATGTCGAAAATGAACTTTTCAACCTTGGGGGGGA